>NC_061509.1:80459386-80478030 GCF_022539505.1 Lolium rigidum | reverse complement strand
CAATTTACGTGCGTGATCCTCAGATATGTACGCAACTTCTCATTCAATTTGAGCATTTTCATTTGAGCAAGTCTGGTGGCCTAATAAAATCCATCTTTACGGACTGTTCTGTTTTGACAGGATTCTGCCTTTTATTTCGCATTGCCTCTTTGCTATGTTGGATGAATTTCTTTGATCCATTAATGTCCAGGAAGCTTTATGCAATGTCCAGAAGTGTTAAGAATGATTGTGTCACCTCTCGAACATGTGAATTTTTATTATGCACTAACCTCTAATGAGTTGTTTCGAGTTTGGTGGAGGAAGTTTTCAATGATCAAGAGAGGAGTATGATGCAGACTATGATCAAGGAGAGTGAAAGTTTAAGCTTGGGGACGCACCTGTTCACGCGGTGGTGTTTGGTGTAATCAAAGTACCTTTCCGGTATAAGTGATTTACATGATCTCATGGTCATAAGGACTAGGTAACTATGTATCGAAAGCTTATAGCAAATAACTTAATGACGAGATCTTATGCTACGCTTAATTGGGTGTGTCCATTACATCATTCATATAATGATATAACCTTGTTATTAATAACATCCAATGTTCATGATTATGAAACTAATCATCCATTAATCAACAAGCTAGTTTAAGAGGCATACTAGGGACTTCTTGTTGTCTACATATCACACATGTACTAATGTTTCGGTTAATACAATTTTAGCATGATATATAAACATTTATCATAAACATAGAGATATAAATAATAACTACTTTTATTATTGCCTCTAGGGCATATCTCCTTCAATTGTTGTGCTCATGTTTAAGCTCTTGCATCATATACTTTGCACCCATTAATGAAGAAATACTTAGAGCTTGCTAATTTGGTTTGCATATTTGGTTTCTCTAGAGTCTAGATAACATCTAGTATTGAGTTTTGAACAACAAGGAAGACGGTATGGAGTCTTATAATGTTTACCATATGTCTTTTATGTGAGTTTTGTTGTACCGTTCATCCTTGTGTTTGTTTCAAATAACCTTGCTAGCCTAAACCTTGTATCGAGAGGGAATACTTCTCATGCATCCAAAATACTTGAGCCAACCACTATGCCATTTGTGTCCACCATACCTACCTACTACATGGTATTTATCCGCCATTCCAAAGTAAATTGCTTGAGTGCTACCTTTAAAATTTCATCATTCACCTTTGCAATATATAGCTCATGGGACAAATAGCTTAAAAACTATTGTGGTATTGAATATGTACTTATGCACTTTATCTCTTATTAAGTTGCTTGTTGAGCGATAACCATGTTTACGGGGACGCCATCAACTATTCTTTGTTGGATATCATGTGAGTTGCTATGCATGTCCGTCTTGTCCGAAGCAAGAGAGATCTACCACCTTCATGGTTGGAGCATGCATATTGTTAGAGAAGAACTTTGGGCCGCTAACTAAAGCCATGATTCATGGTGGAAGTTTCGGCTTTGGACATATATCCTCAATCTCATATGAGAATAATAATTGTTGCCACATGCTTATGCATTAAAGAGGAGTCCATTATCTGTTGTCCATGTTGTCCCGGTATGGATGTCTAAGTTGAGAATAATCAAAAGCGAGAAATCCAAAATGCGAGCTTTCTCCTTAGACCTTTGTACAGACGGCATGGAGGTACCCCATTGTGACACTTGGTCAAAACATGTGCATTGCAAAGATCCGGTAGTCCAAGTTAATTAGGAAAAGGTGCGGGCACTATTAGTATACTATGCATGAGACTTGCAACTTGTAAGATATAATGTACATAACTCATATGCTTTATTACTACCGTTGACAAAATTGTTTCATGTTTTCAAAATAAAAGCTCTAGCACAAATATAGCAATCGATGCTTTCCTCTTTGAAGGACCATTCTCTTTACTTTTATGTTGAGTCAGTTCACCTATCTCTCTCCACCTCAAGAAGCAAACACTTGTGTGAACTGTGCATTGATTCCTACATACTTGCATATTGTACTTGTTATATTACTCTATGTTGACAATTATCCATGAGATATACATGTTACAAGTTGAAAGCAACCGCTGAAACTTAATCTTCCTTTGTGTTGCTTCAATACCTTTACTTTGATTTATTGCTTTATGAGTTAACTCTTATGCAAGACTTATTAATACTTGTCTTGAAGTACTATTCATGAAAAGTCTTTGCTATATGATTCACCTGTTTACTCATGTCATCACCATTGTTTTGATCGCTGCATCCACTACATATGTTTACAAATAGTATGATCAAGGTTATGATGGCATATCACTTCAGAAATTATCTTTGTTATCGTTTTACCGGCTCGGGACGAGCAGAACTAAGCTTGGGGATGCTTGATACGTCTCCGACGTATCGATAATTTCTTATGTTTTATGCCATATTATTGATGATACCTACATGTTTTATGCACACTTTATGTCATATTCGTGCATTTTCTGGAACTAACCCATTAACAAGATGCCGAAGTGCCGGTTCTCGTTTTCTCGCTGTTTTTGGTTTCGAAATCCTAGTAACGAAATATTCTCGGAATTGGACGAAACGAAGACCCGGGGTCCTATTTTTCCACGGAGCTTCCGGAAGACCGAAGAACACACGAAGTGGGGCCACGAGGTGGCCAAACCACGGGCCGCGCGGCCCAGGGGGGGCCCGCGCCGCCCTATGGTGTGGCCCCCTCGTCTGGCCCCGACTCTGCCCTTCCGCCTACTTAAAGCCTCCGTCGCGAAACCCCTGATGCGAAAAACCACGATACGGAAAACCTTACTGAGACGCCGCCGCCGCCGATCCCATCTCGGGGGATTCTGGAGATCTCCTCCGGCACCCCGCCGGAGAGGGGATTCATCTCCCGGAGGACTCTACACCGCCATGGTCGCCTCCGGAGTGATGAGTGAGTAGTTCACCCCTGGACTATGGGTCCATAGCAAGTAGCTAGATGGTTGTCTTCTTCTCATTGTGCTTCATTGTTGGATCTTGTGAGCTGCCTAACATGATCAAGATCATCTATCCGTAATTCTATATGTTGTGTTTGTCGGGATCCGATGGATAGAGAATACCATGTCATGTTAATTATCAAGTTATTACACATGTGTTGTTTATGATCTTGCATGCTCTCCGTTTCTAGTAGAGGCTCGGGCCAAGTTTTTACTTTTAACTCCAAGAGGGAGTACTTATTCTCGATAGTGGGTTCATGCCTGCATTGACACCAGGACGAGTGATGGAAAGTTCTAAGGTTGTGTTGTGCTTGTTGCCACTAGGGATAAAACATTGGCGCTATGTCCGAGGATGTAGTTGTTGATTACATTACGCACCATACTTAATGCAATTGTCCTGTTGCTTTGCAACTTAATACCTGGAGGGGTTCGGATGATAACCTGAAGGTGGACTTTTTAGGCATAGATGCAGCTTGGATGGCGGTCTATGTACTTTGTCGTAATGCCCAATTAAATCTCACTATACTTATCATGTCATGTATGTGCATTGTTATGCCCTCTCTATTTGTCAATTGCCCGACTGTAATTTGTTCACCCAACATGCTTTTATCTTATGGGAGAGACACCTCTAGTGAACTGTGGACCCCGGTCCATTCTTTAATACTGAAATACAAATCTGCTGCAATACTTGTTTTTACTATTTTCTCTGCAAACAATCATCTTCCACACAATACGGTTAATCCTTTGTTACAGCAAGCCGGTGAGATTGACAACCTCACTCGTTTCGTTGGGGCAAAGTACTTTGGTTGTGTTGTGCGGGTTCCACGTTGGCGCCGGAATCTCCGGTGTTGCGCCGCACTACATCCCGCCGCCATCAACCTTCAACGTGCTTCTTGGCTCCTCCTGGTTCGATAAACCTTGGTTTCTTTCTGAGGGAAAACTTGCTGCTGTGCGCATCATACCTTCCTCTTGGGGTTGCTCAACGAACGTGTGAAATACACGCCATCACATCTCCAACAGGCGTACTAAAAATCAGCGTGCTAAAAATCGTTTCCGCCCCGCTGTAAACTGATAGCGCCCCGTGGCGGTAGCCAGAGGCGGATCGGCGGCACAGAGGCATGCTGTCGTCGGAGACGGAGCGGCGGGGCGGGCGCGACGTGGGAGGCAGAGCGGCGAGAGGAGGGAGACGGTTGGCGTGTGCCCGCGTGGCATTTATAGCACGCGCCAGCCGAAGCGGCAAGTTTCCGCGCGGGATAGTGCAAAAGCGCGGGCGCGGTAAATTTTTTAGCGCGCCTTTGTTTCGTGCGTCTGCTGGAGGTTCGCGTGGGTGCCCTTTTTTTAGCGCGTGTTTTTTACCGCGCCTGTTGGAGATGCTCTAAATGCATTGACTTGGCATGCTTCTTCGGAAACTCTCTTTTTTAACGGCAAATGTATCTATCAGATTGATGTCAGCTATGCGCTAGCATATGAAAAAAATCTACTCCCTCCATACCGGATATTAAGGCAAATTTCCCCATAGAAGGCAAACCGAATTATTAGGCAATTAGGAGAATTTACTCTTCTCAATTACTGTATCGCATGGGGTGGTTTCCTACCTTTCCGCTCATCCTTTCCTTTTCTCTAGCGCGCGACTTGCCTTCGGCTAATGCATGCACGATTTCTACTCCATGCAGGGAGCGCCTGTGGGCCTAACAGATGGTTCAGCTCCTCTAATTACTCATGCTAATGGACTAACGAAGCAAATCTCAACCAATCAACATTTGCCTTAATCCTGCCGCGCCAGGTTAATTGACTTTTAATCCGGTATGGAGGGAGTAAATCATAATTGAAACGTAACTAAAACACGAATATTTTGTGATTTCTGAAACAATACGCAATAGTGACATCATCAGTTACACAATGTTTTTCTTGTATCACTTTAGTTTCATAAAAAAAATTACTTGTATTTCAATTATTAGTTTTATGATATATTAGACAAATGTCAAAAGGCTCACCAATCCCAAAGCCCAAAGCAGAGGGCACGGGTGGGTACCTTCGCCGTTAAAATCGTTGTGTTCCATTTAAGACGGAGCAGTACAGCCCTTAGTCTAATTCCATTGTCCAAAATAGAATATTAGAGCATCTCCACTCGTTGCCCCTCCCCACGCCGAAATCTGGGGTAATTTACGTTCGGATTGGACGTAAATTTGGCGTGGGGAGGACCAGTTTCCCAGCCGTAATCTCAGGCGAAGACGCCGATCTAAATTTGAAAAACAAAAATTTGACGAAATACGGCGAAAAACGATTGAATTTAGACTAAATTTAATGATATTTACTATATAGAGGGCGAAGTTCATACATAGAGGCCGAATTCGAATATATTTCGACTTCGGCCTTGGGGATACCAATTAAAATATTAAAACACGGCGCTCTACATGCCGAAATGGCGGTAGAACACCGTGTAGTCCTCGTCGCCGTCGCCTCCATCATCGGAACGCGGTGGCGCCGTCGGTGCCTTGCTGCTGGTGCCCTGGCCGGGGTCTCCCCACCGGCCATCGTCGTGCGGCGGGGACAACGAGGGCTTGTACCACTCGTCGTCAGACTCCGCCTCGAGGTCGATGACGGGGACGGGGACACCGGATGGAGGAGTCGCAGGCCATCGGTAGCGAGCGACGTCCTCGAGGAGCCGAGCCTGCCGCTCCGCCTCCTCCTTCTCCCACTGCTCCCTCGACCACTGGTCGAGGGGCATGGCGTTGTCGGCGGGGACGAGGTCCTGGAGGGACCTCACCATGACGGCCTCGAGGATTGCGGCGTCCTCGGCATCGTTGACCTCCTCCACCTTCACCTTCGCCGGCTTGCGCTTCCGCTCACCGGAGGTGTCTGGTTCGCGCTTGGGGCGGAGGCGGCCGCATGTCGTCGAGGGCTCGCGGATGACGATCCCGTCGCCGCTACGCGCACGTTTGCTCGGCGGGGAAGGCGGCTCCGTTTTCACCGGCGCCCATGATGGCGCCGACCTGGAGATCGGCGTCGACCTCGACGCCGAACCGGACAACGACGAGCTGGCAGCCATGCGCCGTGGCTGCCAGCTGCTTCCCCGACGGCGGCTGGCCGATGCCCTCGACAGCGGGGGCATCATCAGAACGGGATAGTTGCCGCCCTCGAGCGTCCGACCGCGGCGTTGTTGCGCGGAGGCGGAGGCGGTGGGCCGTCGTAGGAGGCGAGCTCGCGCTCCCACCGCCGCAGGAAGAAGGAGTTCCACGCCGTGTAGTTGTCGGGGTGGAACTGTGGCTCGGCGCGGTCCTGGTCCGACAACGTCAGCCGGACCTCCTCGATGGCGACGTCGAGGGCGTGTCCCTGGGGCGGCGGCGGGATTGGCACGCCACCCGCACTTAGCCGCCACCCGCCGCCGGGAGGCCTCGTGTCCGGCGGGCAGGGGTACCCCGCCTGGTGGAGGAGGTGCCCCTCCCACGCGTGGAGCGACCGGCGGGGAAAACCGTTGTTGGCCGCGCCGTCTTCCTCGTTGAACGTCATGGATCTCGTCGAGGGAAGAGTGGTGCTACGCGTCGCGGTGAGCGGGGTATTTAGGCGGGGCTAGAGCCGGCGATTTAATGCC
This sequence comes from Lolium rigidum, assembly GCF_022539505.1. NCBI lineage: Eukaryota > Viridiplantae > Streptophyta > Magnoliopsida > Poales > Poaceae > Lolium > Lolium rigidum. Next base: position 80,471,498 of record NC_061509.1, on the reverse strand, counting down.
GCGTGGAATGCTACGCGTCCGCGGCGAGCTGACCGACGGCAGCCTTTGCTGCAAGCGGAAGACGATGTGTGTGCCGCTGACCGGCCGGGTCCACCTCTGCGGCGAAGCCGAAGCGAAAGCGCGGGAGAGATTTCTCGGCGTTTCGCGCGCTTTCGCTTCGTCCGGACTCCCCGAGCGCGCCCCGGTAGGCCGGGGTTGGCGTGGGCTCGCCGGATGGATGAAGGCCCAAATCCGGCGAAAAACAAGAAACCGGGGGCGCGGTTGGGCCATTTTTCGCCGTCCGGATGGAAAAATAGCACACCGGGGACCTATTCGGGAAGACGAGTGGAGATGCTCTTAGAATGCACGGACAATGGGCGTCTTCAAAGCACACAACCGCTTTTATTCTTCCAGTTTAGTGTGCTTACACCGTTGGACACAACACGAACAACCGGAGCAGAACCAAGATGCAAAGAGAGGATCGGTCGTTATAGTAACCTATGCTTCCATAACTCCAACCCGACCATCAGACTAACATAACATGCTACAACTACGAACAACTATCAGACTCACCAAACTACTGCTACATTGTCCAGGCCACTATCCATACAAACAAGCGCGTTGTTGAACGGATATATCAAGCGATGGTTGCTTGAACGGACATGGTATTCTTCAGTTCCTCTCGAGCATCATGATATACATCTATATCCCCCTATTTTTGAAATAGTAGGGGAGGAGCTAATCTTTCATTAGACAAGAAGCTCTTTCAAAATTATGCCTATGCCCAAGGCATAAATTAGATGAGCTTAAACATTACACATACGCGATAATATACTAACTTAGCTTCAACAATGCAATACCAGCATCTATACTAGCCTTAGTGTCACCGATGCGATACCAGCATAACTTATCCTTTCACTTGGGAGTTGGGAGCATAAACTATGTGTGCAGTACCGGCTTAGTAAGTTGCATCCAAGTTCCCCACATCTACACCTAAATGCTTACATTTTTCACAATACATTTGAATGCTTATGTTAACTACAAGGCTGAGTAGTATGGCATTCTGGTGCTGTTATGCCCTCCATTAAAAAGTTGCCCATTTGGACGTAATCCATGTCATCGCGCATCTTGTGATCAATTTTTCTAAAAATCTCATGGCATCCACCTATAAAGAAACAACATCGATCACCAACACATTCAAGAGATATATTCAATTAAGAAGATAACGGTTTCAAACAAGCAATAAAAACATTCCCAATATAATGTATTTTACGTTACTTTCTTGCAAAAGGTCATCCAAGCAATGCTTTGTAACAGAGTTCAGCCATACATGCACAAATTGGACGAGTAGCTAACTAGGGATTACATTGAATCCACACGCGCGCAGATTGATTAATGATGATGAGAGGTTCTTACGGCGTGTGGCTGAATTTCGTGTAGGTGAGGAAGGTATTCTCGGGCTTGGAGTCGACGATGCCGCGCAGGGCCGGGATCATCTTCTTCTTGAAGGTGTGGAAGTCGAGCCTGTCCTGCTCCGTGAACAGGTCGCAGTCCTCCTCGCGCATATTCTCGATTTGCTCGATGTTTTTCAGCGTAACTAAATCACCCTCGTCCATCATCGCTTTCACGCAAGGCGAATGGTCTCGTGGGCGCCACAGGTGTTCCTTCGTGGGTTCTGGGCGAGGGATCCTTCTCCACCTCCCGGGAGTCCTCTTCCTCGGCGCCGTCGTCGGGCCGACCGCGGGCGGCCCGACGACGGCCGGCGGCGGTTGCAATGCGGGCGCGAGGCGCGATGTCGACTCGTCGAGCGCCGTGGGTGCTGCTGCGGTATCGGGGACGGCGGATTCTTCCGGGCGTGCAGCTCCGACGCCGCCTTCTCGCGCGTCCGTATCCATGTCGTCCATGTTGGCGTCTCGATCGACCTAGCAAGACGTCGTGCGGTTCGTGACTCCAAGGGCTTTTACAGACCCCGAAAAAGAAAAGATGCAAGTGATCCGAGTCCGGACCCAACTCCACCTTCATTCATCATGGGCCAACGAAGGTTCGGACTCAGAGCTCTACTCGATTTCTCAAAAACAGAAAAAAGCTCTACTCGATTCTACAACGAAAAAAATAGCAGCGCTATAGCGTATTTGTGAGTTGAACGCTACGCTATGAATTTTAGGCACGCTATGACGCTACGCGCTAAAGACGCGCTCTTTCATGCTATTTGGCGCTATTCGCTATTCCGCATAGAACGCTATTTTGCAAAGTAGTTTTTTAGTAGCTCATTCCCATTTTGATCCACTTGTGTATCCTAAATCCCTAATCCAGGCAACCCTAGACTAAGAACTCAGATCGTGCACTCCCTAAGTCCTTGTCACTTGCTCTGCCCGGCAGGCGACGACGTGACGACGCAGCTCCGCCCCCCTTCTCCTCTGTCAATCGGTGGTAAGCGTCCACGCCTAGCTTCACCTTCACACCTTCACCCCGTGCCTCCGTTCCCCTCCTTCAGTGGCGGGCCATTTCTTTTGGGCTTCTCAGCTGGCTTCGAGGTCCCCTATAGCTGAAACTGAAAAGAAGTCTCCGACTCCAAGCTAACATATTTGTATCGCCAGAAAATGCTCGGAGGCTGTTTCCCGAGCTTTTACGATTAGAGTCGAACCGCTTCCCCCAGATGCCCTAGTTCTTCATCGTATTTACATCCGACATGCCATCCCGCGAAAAAACGATTGGTTCTAATCTATCCCGTCCAGTACCTACCCTGCCTTATCGTCACGGAAACAAACCCACCCCGCGCCGCCAGCCAGCCGACCACCCCCGCCGCCACATGGGACGAACTTCCCCACCGCCGGCGCCCGTCCATCCCCACCTAATCTTCTCCGCCCAGTAGCCTCCGCCCCACGCTAACCTGCGCCGCTCCGCTGGACAGGTCACGGAGCTTCGCCTCCAAACCGACCGTCCGTCTCAAGCTCTGTCTCCCGCCGCCGGCCCCAACTTCGAGCTCCAACTCAGGCCGAGGTCAGCATCAGAACCCCTTGCAGGAATCGATCCCAGAAAACATGTTCTTCTCCTCAAACTTCGGCCGAGCTCCTCCACCAACTTCTCAGCGACAAGAGTAGATTTGGTACTAATTGATTTTGTTGATTCAAGTTTGATGACTATCCAACACTGAAATTCGCTGATCCTGTCCGAGTGTGCGACAGTGTCGTTTTGGAATGTGTAGATGAATATGTCCATGTGAGTGATCAATTATTGATTATCACGGGCATATATCAAATTCAATGGCACTTTAGACATTACACAACTCAACACAACAAATTCCATAAGCCCAAAAGAAGGGGAAGAATACTTTCTACGAGCTTCTTTCCACCGGTGTTTCTCCCTACCGAAATCTATAAGCCAGCTTCTCCATAAGAATAAGCCCAAAGGAAGTGACCCTATACCACCCGTGCCATCAAAATTTCCGGTGCAGGATTTGCCACTTGAGGTCGTAGTAAAGTACACTCTGGCAAGTTTGCTTGGTCGAAGTCCACGGATTCACATAACAGCTGAGACCGTGGCCTGCCGTCGGAGCCTCATGTCCTAAAGTTTGTTCCTGGGGTTCCTATTCGAACGCAAGTTCGCACATTTTAATTTTTTTGTGGCCCCATCGAAGTATATGCTTCCGTAATTGCATTATACGGTTACATTCACGATAACAACAACTCGCAGATGTAGGACTCTGTCCAAATCGCCGACAGGGGACAGAGAACACCTCTCCGACCCTTCGAAAGAAAAAGAGAACACCTCTCTTACCAGAACTCGCCAGACTAATCTACCGCTAAACTGACGATTCCGATACCTACCAAGTTTTTATCGTACGGATCAAGCGTGGGCGACAATTTGCTTGTTATCCCAAAGGAGGGTCGTGTTGCTTATGTCCAGATCGTCGTGACAGCCTACGTGGTTTAGCATCTCCTTGCCGTGGACCTTGAGCATTGGTTCTTGCAGGCGGTGGATAAACTGTGTCGAGGCTTCCTTTGGGCAGGGAAAGAGGATGTCCATGGCGGCTCTTGTCTCGTCACATGGCACCAAGTTTGTCAGGTGTGGGCTAGGGTTACACAACCTCAAGCTCCTTAATGCATACACACCAAGTGGATTTGGTACTCCAAGATAGATTTTAAGCCGCCGTGGTCCGGGTTGAACTTCAAGGTATTGCCTGACGCCACCTTCCTCTTCAAGGCGAATGGAGATCATATCCTGTTTTGGAATGACCCTTGGATCGGTGGTCTGTGCGCTAGCACCATTGCCCCAGCAATCCTTGCGCTTGTTAGCTCGATTCAGACAAAGCATGACGGTCCAGGACGGGCTGCTTCGCAAAGCCTGGGTCACGGCAATTGTGGGGGAGATGTCGGTTGATGTTGTGGTCCAATTTTTCAGACCTTGGGAAGCTATAGCCACATCCCATTAGAACAGAAAGCACCGAAACCTGTGATGTCTAATCCAACTCTGCACCTAACCAGCGTGTCAGCATCCTATTGTATACCACCATTGATTAACTCCAGAATAGGCGATATTAACTAGACCAACATCACCTCCTCGAGTAAAGGCTTCCACAGCGGGTTGACCAAAATGAGGATCCCAAATCGCATCGTTCAGCTAGAAATGGACCAGTAATGGCATCTTCACGGCTCACACTTCCTACCTCCCCTTCTTCGAGGGCTCCACTGCGATGCCTGGAGCTGCGCACATATGTAACTCCTTCACGCCCATGGCATATAGGATGCATGCCTGGCTGGCTCTGAGCCAGCGCTGCTGGACGCCAGATCGCCACCTATGCCGTGGCCTCCCGTCTCACGTCATATGACGATGTGCCATTGGGCCGACGAAACCATCGACCACCTCTCGGTTGACTGCCCCTTTGCCCTTAGGGTTTGGGCTGGTGTCAACGCTCGTCTTGGCGCTGATCTCCAAACTCCAGCGGCAACCCTCTCGGATTGGTGGCCAACAACGGTCAGCTGCCTTCCTAACGCTCGGCAAAAGGAGGGGAACTCCATCGTCATGCTTGTCATCCGATCATTATATCTCGAACAGAACGCTCGCCTCTTTGATGCTAAAGTGGCGCCGCCAGATCATGTCCTAGATTCGATTGTAGATAATTGTCTATCATGAATGGTAGCTTGTGGTAGACGAGATATATATATATAACTTAGGCGTGAGTTTCTTCGACCCGCACCGGCAGTGATGGACTGGGTTACGGTGGAGTTCTATCCCTCGACCCGCACCGGCTGTGATGGACTGGGTTACGGTGGAGTTCTATCCCACGTCATCCTTTTCACCCTTCAAGCTTTATACAAAACACGCAAATCTCCTATGGGTACTTGAATTTTGTTACCCTTCAAGCTTTATACAAAACACGCAAATCTCCTATGGGTACTTGAAATTTTTTTTTTTGGATTCTTTTCGCTGCCCAAAGATGGACACTCTAGATAACAAGGAACAAATTTATTATTGAAGGTGCATCCATGGATTAAAACAAGTGCACACCTTCCAAACCCATGGCATGCCTAGTGCATGTACGGAACACACAATGTAGCAACTTCAACCTAAAACAAAAAAATTACAATTGAAGCAATTTTTCCTAATGAACCTGCTACTATTGATTAGTATCTTCTTACACAGTTTCCGCTCTCAGATCTCTTGAGAGAACCTACACCACCCCTCCTCCAAGAATCACCCCAAGCTAGTTGTTGACCCTGTTAAATTTTGCTTTACCTTTGTTGTGTGCTCGACCTTAGTGTGTCATCATGTGAAACTATATGTTTGCTACTTTCTGGCTTGTAATAGTAAGCTGGTAACTCCAACGGTAGACGTCGGTGGGTTGTGAGGTTGGGGTTGGGTGTGCGGCACTGCGGCGTTCCGGATTTATCTTGTCATTTATAAAGACTACCTTTCGCTTATAGACAAGCTTGTGGACGAATGCCCTAACAGATTTGCCCCAGCGATGATCGCCGAGATGATTGGTTTCAGAATGTCGGTTGAGCAAGTGAAGCAAGCGGAACACTTTTGTTAAGGAAGGACGATCGATCCCGTAGAATTTACTCTGATCTGTGGAGTTGTGCCGACCACGATGAACCGAGCAAAGGAAATGCACGAACAGTACACATTCAAAACACGAAACACGACTGATTCGTTCTTCCGTAGTTCCATACCACAGCTGCATTCACGAGAGACACTACAACACCTAGTCCCCAGCCATACCACGAACGAACAGAGGAGCACGGCAGCAGCACAAGAGAACCCTCCTACCGCCACAAACCGAACTACCGCTACACTGACGACACTGAAGTACTACCAAATGTTCCGTAGCAAGCTCTGGATCGATCACTCGATGGCGACCTGGACGGACTTTGGCTTCTTCTCGGGCGGCGGCTGCTTCTTGACGGTGACGGTGAGCACGCCGTTCTCGCAGCGCGCGGTGACGCCGCCCGCGTCCGCGTCCTCCGGCAGCCTGAACTTGCGCACGAACGACCGCGGCGACGCGCGCCGCTCCAGCCGGATGTACTTGCAGTCGCCCTCCTCCTCCTCCCGCTTCCGCTTCCCCGCGCCGTTGGGGTTGCCGTTGCCGGTGCCGTTGCCGTTGGCGTTAACGCTCTTCATCACCAGCACGTTGTCCTCCTCCAGAGTCACCTGCGCATTTCAGAACACGGCCAGCGTCTGTCAGCGAGCTAATTTCTCCCTGAATCGATTTCAGTCAAGAAATGGGGAAAGTGTAGAACAGTCGGTGGTTTACGTGCCTGGATGTCGGACTTGGAGAGGCCGGGGACGTCGAGCAGGAACGCGTACTCGCCGGGGGTTTCCACGATGTCCACAGGCGCGCCGCCGCCAGCACCGACGCCGTGTGCGCGATGCTGTCCATGCCCGTGCGCCGCGGGGTGGTGGTGAGCGTTGCCGCGCTGGTCACCGTCCGCGGCTGCGAGGCGTTCCAGCACGTCCGGCAGGTGGAGGAGGCCGGTCATGGCGGGGGCGAACAGCAGCTCAGCCATGGCTTCTTGTTCTTCTTCCTCGGTTGATTCCTCGCACAGTGGATGGATTAGTGGGCTCAGACTTCGAGAATCGCTGGATGTCTTCTTGAGTGCGCGGTGGAGCGAGGATGAGGGGTTTTAATGGGGGCGATGCGAAGGTTCCAGATGTCGCCGGTCGGCGGTGCGGTGGCGCGTCGAGAAGGATCGGGAGGGGCCATGGAAGAACCTGGTACAGCACCAGAGGAATCCAGAGAATTTCTGTGCTGTTCTGGGCCGGGCCGTTTTGTGTTTGCGGCGTTGTCCTCTGGGCTGCACAGCGAGCTAACTTGTCCCTAGTTGGGCTAGATTGAGTAACCTCGATGTTTTTGTTTTAGAGTAACACACGATGATCAACTCCCGACTCTATTCATGAAAGGAAGGCCATGATCAAGCTGATATAGTACAACTCAAAGGAGTTCAGCAGTAATGAAAAAGAAACTAATGCCTCTGCCAGAACAAACCGAACTTATGAACATCTAGACATCTAAATTTACATCAGCTGTTAGAGATTTGCTCTAACGGGAGGACGGAGCCAGCTTTCAACCTTGAGGGGGCAAAATGGTGTTGCAAACTTCATGGGTGGGGGGGGGGGGCAGAGAAAGCTAAATCAACAAGAAATTGCAGTTCTAGTGAGTCGTGTTCTTCATAAAATTCAAACCATGGGGGTGGCTAACCCCCCCCCCCCCCTCGTCCCCCCTTGTCTCCATCTCTAACGGGAGCGACACGGGACTAAGCTGGCTCCCAAGAAGAGACCTTCTTTTGTTTTGGCGATAACAGTGTGCCATGATCCTAAGAGCTCTTAGCAGACACTAGAGTTCGAGAAAATCAAGTTGCATCAGAAAACCAGCAACCCATAAAACCCGGTAGAGAAAAGTTCTTTTGTTAGGCCCTGATGAGGCTAGTTCTGAATGCCGAGTGTTGAGATGGGGCTGCGGAACGGCTGAAGCCTGAAGGACAGGGCAGCGGCTTCACCAATGGGAAGGCCCAAGATTCAGTCAACTCTCAAGCAACAACCTCTACACTTCTTTCTCCCGTCCCCCTCTCTTCCTTCCATCTTGAGACTCGCCTTATCCTCTCTGGATCCTCTCCCCTGCCTTCCCGGCGGCCTCGCCGGCCGGAGATGGAGGGGAGGCTGGGCCTCCTCTGTATATAGTAGTAGTAGTAGTAGTTGGCCCTCGTGCCAGTTTGGCTTTATGTCGTGGAGGTGGATGCATCTGGAACCGGCGAGCAGTTCCAGGAGCGGCGTGGTGGAGGTGTGGTGGTCTGCGAAGCTCCGGCGGGCGGAGTCGGCGATCTGCAACACTTCCCCGGCAACCTCTTCAATAAGGCTCAACCGTGGATCCAGGGATTCCTTCGATCTGCAGAATCCTCTTCTCTCCCCTTGTGGTCGTGGTGATAGACGGGAGAGAGGAGAGGGATCTGCTGATCCTTGTTCTCCGGCTTCGTGGGGAGGTCGCGAGCACGCCAGTGCGCGTGATCTGGAAGCTGTGTGTGCTTTTGGAGCTCACCAACACCGGCGGCTGTGCGCTGGAGTTATCTGTGGCGTTTGGAGCCGCTCCTTGTGTGGAAGATTCGTTCTTCTACGGCTGCTATTCCTCTTCGAGAGGAACTTCATCGACTCCATGACGGGAAGCATCGCCGGCGCTGCCCCAAGTGGCCTAATCCCCGGTGGCGGAGCGGGTGCCCGGAACTGGAGTTCCCTCAGATGCGGCGGAGAGGACCGAGGACCTGATCGCGTTTTCAGTTTTTCGTTTAGGGTCCTGCTTGTAAAAATTGAGGCCTTTTCTCTAGTTATCTTTTTAGCTAGGGGCCTCAATGCAACTTTGTACCTGCCGTTTGACTAATACAGCTTCCAGGCCCTTCGGGGTCTTACCCGTTCAAAAAAAAAACTCTCAAGCAGCCACCTCATTCTCTTTCCTTGGAAAAACAGACACTTTGTGTTTCACTAGAAAAAAAACAACCACTTTCTTTCCTTTTTTTTTGCGCGGGAAGAACTGATCAAATTAACCAAGATTCATACAGAAAAGTCCAGGAAACAAAGAAAATTACAATAAGATCCTCCTGAACCCCAGCTTCGTCTTCAACACGTAGCACGACACGCCGGCGAATCCCGCCGCTGCTCCACCACGCTTTGCTTGGACTGGATGGAACCCCCAAGCAGCCAGGAAGTCGACGCTCCTCGGCACAGAAACACCTCCATCCTGCGCGCCGGCCGACGACGCCAGCTTAACTTGGTCCCTTGGTCGACCATGGCAGCTACTTACAAAAGTACGGACACTACACTTGGACGCAAAAGTTGGCAGCTACTTACAAAAGTACAGACACTACACTTGGACGCAAAAGGAAAATGAGAGAGTAGAGCAGTACTGCTCCTGTCTGGTGTTCACTAGCAAGAGAACAGACTCGAGAGCATGCGAACCATGTGGAAGTGCCGAGGTAGAGAATCATACTACTGACGTTATCTGGAAGACTACCTCAACTGTGAAAACTTGAAGGATAATCCATCTCTAGCTAACCACCATGTTGATGTTACATCGTGTACAAACAAAGGTCAACGCGGTGACGGATCCTGAGGCTTCCAAATCCTACAATACCTTGTAGATTTCGACAATATTTCAAAGCAACTCTAGCTAAGAATAGAATGTGTGTGCACTAGCACCTGCCGAGCTATAATCCTTGTTCATGTATGCCGGTTGCCTATCGTAAATATGAAACCTGTATTCTCACAATTAAGTAGAAGTATCATAACATTTACTTTTGATATCATTTGATGCAACAACCATGAATTTAGTCCCCCCATAAGGAGCACATGGCTTTCATTTAAGATATACTACTCCGAGCATCCCCTCCTTCCTATATACAAGCTCCCCTACAAATATATTGATATTGATCGCATCAATCAAAATTTCAAAATTCAGTAGGATGGCCTTTTGATTTGGATCTTCCCCATAGTAGGATTACGTGATCATGGTATAACGAAATAGTAGCTTACTGAAAAAGCATGTTCATATGAGAGATATTATTGAGAATATCAAGTGCCTATGAGATATATAGGCACCTACACCCGTGTAATTTCGTAGTTAAATGTAATAATCGCTGAACCAGGAAAAGAAGGGTTGCTACACGGTAAGCTACCATAGTGCAATCGCAGTAAAGATGGCGACGATCGACGGCGTCATCATTTTACCCCATAATTCATGGGTGTGAATTGTTTTTTTTTTTGGCACTATATTTTCTTTGCAATATATAAAAAATCTCAGTCTTTCTTGGCAAGAAAAGAGGCCAGCTCTGAACATCCGAGTGTCAAGGTGGGGCGGCTGAACGGCTGAAGCATGAAGGGGAGGGGGCAACAGATTCACCCAAGGGAAGACCCAAGATTCAGTCAATTCCTAAGCAGCCATCTCCTTGTGTTTCCCTAAATAAACAGACACTTGCATGTTTGTCCTCGAAAGAAAGTAACCACTTTCTATCCTGGGTATTGCTGGGCGCGTGGTGTGAGTGTGTGACGATAGGCAGCTACGAAGAAGAGAAAAGAGAGTGTGGTACAAAAGTGCTGAAGTTTATCCCTTTTCGCTAGCACATAAAGTGAGTCCCCATCAGTCATCAAATAAAACTAGATTTAGATGTGTGCCTTGGCGCACGACCCCGTAGAATAGGCGACAATTTACACATTGTATAACGTGGCTAAATGATTTTCAAAACAAAGTCAATAGGATGAAATTAGGATAAACAAAATACACAAAATCACGACATAGTAGCAAACGCGCTTATGTACAGCCATATAAATAGAGGAATATGTTACAACTGGTTTCAAGACCCGTCATCCAAAATGCATCAAGTATTTATACAAATCGATGATAATAGTCAGAAAATAAGTCTATCAGTCCACAGGCCACCCAACCTTTCACATAGTCAATCACTGGGTAAAGTATTTTGGGTATTGTATCATTTAGAATATACTAACCACATGAAAAATATAATGTACCTCTAATCCTTTTTAGCCAAGCAATAATATAAATCACTGTCAAGCGGCAGCCACGTCTAACATAATTACTTCTGAAGTCATCATGAGAGAGGGTCCAACAATGTAAAGTGCGAGATATGTTGTTCGATAAGAGCTACTCAAAATGTTTACAATGGTGCGGAAATACCATAACAATACATCAAGAGAGGAGCTGATTTCGGAACTTGGAACCCATTGAAAATAGTCCATGTCTGCACACATCAGAGAGGATTCAAATTAAAAGGCTGTAGTCCAATGAAAGACACAAAGAAAGTATGAACCATTCTACAGATATTCAACGTTTTTAGTTTGGAAGTGAAATGGTCTAAAAGAATCTTATCTTACCACCTGAAGCGACACAACTAAATATAGTTCTCCATGAAGTACCGTTTAATTTGCTACCAAATTGTAGTTTCATCTATTTCATATTTTTTGATGTCTTTGTGGATGCAAGAATAGGTGACCAATCTTTGACCACACTACAGAGCTCAATTTTGACATAACTTCCATTTGCTTTTAAAAAGATGGCTTCTCCAAAAAATAATATACAGGATTTTCATGTGTAGCTATTACAACCCCAAATATATTTTGTGACCGATAATTAAAATATGATGGATATATCGGAGCAGCAAAGCATGCAGTGTCAAAACAAAAGAACTACCTTGGAGCTTGAACGACAATGAAACTATCGATTCCTATTTCCACGGCATAACCGGATGGAAGGCAAAGAATAATCTTTCTGACATGGCTAGTAGGAAATGCCAAGCTACTCGTGTGATAAGGTAATTTTAGGCAGATCTATGGAAGCATAAAACATTTTAGTTAATTAATTTCAGAGTAATGAGTGGTATATTAAAGCACCATTTTCCAAGTAGGTAAGGAATCAGAAGTCACCCAAGATACCGAAAGTGGATTGGCCAGGCTGTAATTAATTCAATGGCTAGCTCGGCTAGCTCCTCCTACGTAATACTCTTTGGTAATGGTTCAGGCATCCAGCAAGGAGGACCATTCTAGTATGAACAAAAAGCATGATGACAATACGAAGGAAAAAAGTCAGATCATTATTAGATCGGCGCATGGGTAAGAGACGGTGTAAGCTGTATTC
>NC_061509.1:80442682-80459286 GCF_022539505.1 Lolium rigidum | reverse complement strand
CTCTTATGGAGCCATTTTCTCAAATTTTCGGGTGCCTAATGTTACCTGCAGAATCCCGGGAAAAATAAGCTGAAGTGAGTCCAATGGAAGGTACAAACTTCGTATTCTGTACTCCTAGGAACATGTTTTGATATTACAGTTTGTGCTTCTAGTTCTATATAATATCACAAGATCGATCTTTGGGCATCTGCAACAGTAAAAATGAACTGTAGGTTGTAGCAAGATAAATTAACTTTTTAAGGGGTAACTTGGATAATACAGAAAATGGTTAAACAATGTCATGTATAAAATACACTTATCCATAATGTGACCGTCATGGAAGATCCAAGTTTTTGATGGTCAAGCAAAACAGGAAGCAAAGATCATGATAATGTTTCTCTGAAAACACATGATAATTTTCCTCTGAAAACACATGATAATGTTGCATGAAAGAAGTTATGGAGAAAATTATCAACATTATCTGAAAAAAACACACGAGCTATGTTAACTACACAGAGGGTGGTAAAGCAATAATTTTTAGTCACTTTGATTTAGTGAAGAACTGAAGATGGATAATAAAAAGAAAATGGTCTAGAAGCAGAGGACATAAGAAAAGGAAGAGCAGATAGTGTATACCTTAGGTTTCACCACGTCTCACAATGAGGCGAGCCCTAGGAAACACCATGGAACCCCAACACCAAAGCTCAACTATGTTGAGCTACCTCAAATATGATTCTTTATTATCTCTGCTTAACAAAAAAATCAAAAGGTATAAAAGCAATACAAGAACAGAGAAATAATCTGCTATATTCTAAAGCTAATCCAATATGAAAACAAAAAATGTAGCAACCCACTATCTAGAAGGCTCACTTTGGCTACACCAAAGCTCAAGTGAGTTGAGCAAACTCAAATATGATTCTTTATTATCTCTGCTTAACCAAAAGATCAAAAAGCATAAAAGCAATATAAGATCAAAGAAGAGAGAATAATCTGCTATATTTTAAAGCTAATCCAAGATGAAAACAAAAGTGTAGGCAACCCACTATCCAGAAGGCTCACTATCGTGATCGTTTTGTAGGTTGAAAATGATAGATCATCATGTGTTTTCAGAGGCAAATGAATTGGACAAACAATAAACCTTACATACTTGACTAACAAATAGGGATAGCCTCAACAAACCATAGGCAATTAAGTCATGCAGTGTAGAGTGAACCGGTAAATATATTATACATTGCCATCAGTGTTCATCTACACAGTAATTCCCTACTAACTAAGATGACAGTGACTCTATTGGATAACCACAAGAAAAATATAACAATGGGTTTTGACAGCGAAAAATAGGTGGCGCAACCAAACAAAAACCCTGTATAAATTTCGTAGTAGTATAATGCCCTTACAATTCAAAAGCCGAGTTATATTTCAGAATTTATCTAAGACATGCGAATGCGGTGTAAGTGAATCCGATGAAGAGTCTGTTTTATTCGGTTGAAACCACAGTACATGAGATGCAGAAAAATCGCAGATAGGGTATCTCAGTTCAAAGTAGTCTTTCAAGAACAACATCGTACATATATATTTGGGTCTAGATCTGATAGTACCTCATATGTTTATTTCTCTTCCCTATTTCTGTAGACATGGTTCTCCGCCGCGTTTCTTTTGGAGCATCTGCATAATATAATCAAACATAGACGGAACCGACATCATAGGATAGGAATTGGATTGCCAAAATGGTTATTCACAATAGATGTTTCTACAGTAGTTGGGGTGGACATAGACTCTTCATCGCAGGAGTCTTCATCCATGGAAGCCAACATGAGAAGACGTACGAGTTCGCACAAGGGGGAGGTGGGTGCTATTATCTCTGAATGCGATTATAGGCAAACAATCTTGTCTATGTAGAGGATAAGAGTCGACAATGGAACTCTGATAATAGACTCGATGGCAGGAACACCTATAATAGGCTCGTTGCCAGGCTCCTCGATAATGGACTCAATATGTATATAGCACCGAGCTCATCTACGGTGTCACTGTCATCTGTTTTATCGCGGGTAGTTTAGCCAGTTCTGCATGTAGAGCCATTGCCCAGAACTACTTTTCATGTAGTTTCATGTGACATCTTTTAGGTGGTACCTGATCATGAAATAAAATCAAATCAATGTTCTGACATCTTCTAGGCGGTACCCGGCAAACTGGTGTACTAACTTTCTATATCACATCAAATGTAAATAGATATACTAACACTGGAATGCAACAAAACAGAACCATATATGCATCATAAAGGAGACAAAACTATGACCTACTGGGATATTTACTTTATCAGATGAGAAGTGTTCCTTCAAAAAGCAAAAAAATAGGTACAATATCACTGACAACAACGCCATATACACAACAAAAGCTACGGAGGTAGGAAATAAAAAAGCTCAATCTATTCACTGACCAAGTTTAAATAATTAGCAAATTCAAATTATATTTTCTGAAGTCATTAAAGCAAACATAGATGAAAGGTGTCATTGCCGGGAAGGCTATGAATTTATAGAATGAAGAGCAATGATTTGATAAACCATCCAAAGCAGCAAAACAGAATCTTGAGCTGCAGTCTATTAGCTCACTAAATCAATGTGGATCATGTAAAATACTAAATATAAAAATGGACAAGTAATGCATCGCAATTCTGACTCACATTGATATAGTCACCTAAATTTAAATAAATTAATAAGTGAAATGGTCTCAGTGAACAATAACAGCTACACCAAAGAGGCTTGAGGTAGCAAACATTCATAGGTCTCTAGAGATGCAAAAGAACCAGTTGCACAATATTGACATGGGTAGGAGAAAAATAAAGTACCTGAGAAAAGAACCTTAGTTCTACACCAGAGTCATTTGATGACGCAATTAACCTGTGGTGTGCCAACCGACTCATAAGACAAACTGTTAGCTCAACTGGTAGAGTCTGCAAAACTTTGCAAGGATACAAATTATTGTACAGTCAGAGAAGGTAAAACACATAAAAGAAATTTATATATGGAGCATATTGGTAACTTCACTATGATTCTTTTCTGAGGTACACAATCATCAAGCTTCATTTTTCTTGGATGTCACAGAAAAATCCAAGTGAGATTTCAAGAGGAAAAAACAGTAATTTCAGCACCACCCATGAAGTCCTCTTGCAGATCCTTTAAACGAATTTCAAGGTGCAGCTCTCCAGCTCCACCAATAAATATGCTCAGCACTTCTCCATGGAGCACATGACCATAGGATCAGAATTCGCCAGACGCTTCAAACCTTGCACAGGCTTGGGAAATGGACAACGCCTCACCTTGGGTTAAGTAAATCATAGGGTCAGAATGCAAGGTAACCTTGCACTGAAATGTATCCTATAATTAGAGAAACCATTGAAGCATAAATAAATTAAGTAAAGCACATAATTATGAACAGGGAAAAACTACAGCGAATTGACGACGGCTCACCTATGGTTAGCGAATTCCTACGCCGGCTTTCTTCGTGCACGACAGAAGCAAAGGATCCTAGACCTGCATCTCTCCATAACCTCCACCGTGTCCATTTTGATGCGCGCCTTGGCGCGCGGCCCCGGTACTTCGCATCAATAATTGTTTTATAAAAATCGCTATGTACTATGGATAATATGGAGGATTATCATGGATAGTATCGAGGACTATAACCCAATTATGGACAATATGGAGGAATGAAGACACTTCTGGTGCACCTTGGCCCATTTTCATGTGGAATTTGCACCAATTTACAATTGGTATAACAACAATGAAAAGTGAGAAAATGATTATATGTTTTTTATGTCTTCCAAAAACAAAGTCAATATAATGAAATTAGGATAAAACACATGAAATCACGAACAAAGTAGCACATGCCTATATACTTGGTCAACAGATTGTAAAACAATATATTAAGCATCTGTAGAATCGATGGTAGTCGAACACCAAATGAAAAACTATCTGATGGGTGAACACTGAAATCGTCATTAGTACATGTCTTAATATATTGTGCTAACTGTATATTCAACAACCAATACACATGACTGACTACCGAGACTTCTCCAATAGAATTTATGCACATGACGGAGAGAATATCACCGTCACTTCGCTCTTGGTGGGTATACTGTCGTAGGAAGCTGCCTTGATCATGACCATGGATGGAATCTCAACGGCGTCCATGGCCTAAACTTGGTAAGAAAGGACGGGAGATCATATTAGCCAAGGGTAAAAGGTATCTGCCTTGCCTTCGCACATAAATAACATTTGTGCTTTCTTGTTTGTAGCCTGAGAAAATAAATACTCCTGATTTTATGCACTTGACAGTAGTATTTTTTATGCACTTTGATTTAGTTTCAAATCAGCTGTAACTATAGATGCTCACTGATATCTTATTTCAGTTCAGTAACAGATTTTAGTTCACAGGGGTCAATAGAATATTTGGGTTAAATTGGTTTTCAGATTTTGCATTAGCTTTTTGTAAAAATAATTGGATAACAAAACCTGTGTTAATCTATTGGTTCAGCTAAATGGTACTGTCAGTAGAGGAATACCACTGTTCAAAGTGAAGTATTACTTTGCTGTTCCAAACTACACAGTTCACGAAAGTTCAGGAATAATGTGAATTGCAGAATTGGTAACCTGGAGATACAAGTATGGCTACAGTACACGCCTTGTTAATTCAGATGCCATATTGAAGACTTGGTCACTACTATGAAACACCTCTGAACCTGAGTAACCTGAAGGTTTCGTGGAACCAAGTCAATTCTTACATGAGTATGACAGTATCTACTGAAACCTGATTAAGACAGGGTGCATTTGTGAAGGCATAAATGTGCACATGTCCATAGCAGGTGCGGAAAAAGCACTAACAAAGACCCTTGGATGCTCAACGAAAATAGAAGATGGACACTCCCTGTGCCAATTAAAATGTTATTTATCTCACCCACACATCAGATCACACAAACGCATACACAAGTGAGCTATCCATTTATTCCAAGAACCATTACCTAGTACTGGCTTCAGATGTCAAAACGCCAGATCTGGTGGTGGTGGCATTGGGTCTCTTTGTCTCCACTAACTATTGCTCTTCCCTAAATTCAGGTCACCTAGTTTCCTTTGATCTGCATGAGAGGGTATACCTAGGTGTGATATCTTCTTTCTTTTCCTAGGTGATCTTCCCTAAATTGAGAAACAATGCGAATGTGATCCTGTTTCAGTCTCTATATCCGCTATATGAAATGGTCTGTGATTGGAAAGCCATTTTCTATTTAAATTTTTAATAGCTCGAATGATGCAAAAGAACCTAATAATGAGCAAAGGTACCTGATGAGCTGCTAGTTTACGCAAGTTGTCTCTGTTACTTTCAGTTGGGCATACAAGATTAATCTGGCAGATAACCATTGGAAATATATCATCCGGTCTATCTGAGGAGATATAGGTTTTATCTTGGTCCCCAAGTTCCTGTTCTATTCGATATTTTTACCCCAAAAAAACATGCCGTTAAGCCCAGTACTAAAATTCATGAAGATAAAAAGGTTAGCTTGTCATTAGAAATACAGGATAAAAGATTAGTGATGATAGATCAAGATTTAACCTGCTCCATTATTAGAAGCTATAGCACTCAAATAGCTACATCATCAGGCAGTAATACGGTACGACCACAACATCACTTGTTAGAACTTTCACCATTTAATCAGCATAAAGCAGGATGGCTGCTTCAACCAGGAGGTTTTGACATATAATGCATGTAAAATAACCTGTAAATAAAGTAATGATTTGTTTTTTTTGTAGCTATTCCAACACGTACCAATGAAAATCTTGATATTTATGCCTTTTGTAGACCCCATTGCTTAAGGCACATCAGTAATCAAAACAGCTGGCCATACAAAAGATCCAAGGGAAGTACCAGTCAGATATCTGAAAAGCACATTGGTATTAATACAAGTCCCATTCATGACCAATGGAAAGGGGAGCGAAAGAACTCCAAGGTGTAATTGTAATCCTAGACAACCTGAATTTAGCACATAAGCTTTCGTCCTGCATGATCAAACACGCACAGATAATGTTGGACAACTGTTGGTGTGTCTGTTGGGCTGTCTTCTTGTTCTCTCTTCTGGCCCATTTGGCCCAGCCCAGTCCTGACCTATATAAGGTGCTTCTATCTCTGTAACCCTAAGATGAGAGTGTTCCTCCCTGCAGCCTCCTTCTACCTCAGGTTAGGCCCTCACCTCTGTCCACATGGTATCAGAGCAAGGGGCAGTGAGGGCAGCGACGGGAAGGACTGCCGATCTGGAAGCCTAGTCTCGTCGTGGCAGCTAGGAGGAAGAGGAAGAGGAAGGGAGTAGGCTGCTGCGGCGGCAAGGAGGAGAAGGCAGTGACAAGTAAGGAGACGAAGAGGCATCCTGCGGGTAAGTCCTTTGGTGGTTCGGAGAGGTTAGTTTGGTGTCAAGCATGGGGGACAACGAGGAGTTGGCCAAGGCTCGGAGAAGCTGGCGTAACTTATCACTACCAAAGGAGATGGAGGAGGATCTGCTGGAGGGGGAGCAATCGTTCCCCATACCAACATCGGTCAGAAACTTGAGCTGCCGGCAAACGAAATCAAGTTGGAAGGAGTGGCCAACTATCTCCGTGGTCAAGGAGGGCGTTGCTGATTTTGAACTCAAAAGGGCTGGATGAACGTGTGAGTGGTGAAGCTGCAGAACCAGCAGACAAGACCAGTCCGGAATGGAAACAGTGGAATGCCATAAATTCTCTGATTGTGGCATGGTTGCTTAACTCTTTGGTTTCTAACATTGCTGCTTCGTAGAGGCACTCACAAAAGCTTCGGAGGTATGGGACACCCTATCAAATCTTTATTCCGGAAAGGGGAACATTATGTTGATTGCTGAGATTGAGGATAAAGTGCATGACTTGCAACAAGGAAACAAAACTGTGATGGCATATGTGGCTGAGTTGCGAGCATCTTTGGGGAGATTTAGATCATGTTGATCCTCTGGAACTTGCCCATGGGGAATGTGTGAGGTCTGCTGCAAGCTGGATAGAACGTCGGCGAGTCATGAAGTTCTTGAAGGGTCTTAATCAAGATTTTGAGGGGAGAAGGGCTGCTTTACTGCATCAAACCACTACCCCTTCTCTCAAAGAAGCCATTGCAGCTATGTCCAGAGAGGAAGTGCGTCTGAATATGACAAAGGGAAGCGATTCTGTCCCTCATCCGACCTTCTACACTACCGAGAGACAAGAGATGAGAGACTGCTATACTTGCGGGCAGAAGTGACACTTGAAGTATCAGTGTACCTCCTTTGCTACATCCAGTAGGGGGAGAGGAGGATACACACATGGCAGAGGAAGCTACAGAGGAAGAGGTGATGGCAGAAGTAGTGGACAGCCATATGGACAGCACTATGGAAGAGGTGGTGGACAACACTATGGCAGAGGTAGTGGACAGCCATATGGATATCAGTATGGCGGGTGGAGGACAGCGAGCACGCTATATCACCCAAGGCACATATGGCAGCAGCTTCAGAGTCAACTACCAGTACCTCTCAGGGACAATCAAAGGAAGAAGGACAAAATGAAGCAACCTTTGGGAATTTTGCTCACTATGTCTACAAAGATGAAGGTAATATTGATAGAGTCTCTATAGCCACTCATAATGCTAATTCAGATTGGATTCTTGATTCTGGAGCATCCAAACATGTTACTGGAAATATTAGTGAGTTTGACTCTTATACTCAGTATCCTCCCACACATAGAGGCACTATCCAAACAGCAGATGGCACAGCACAATCTATAAAAGGGGAGGGGTCGGTTCAATGTACACCCAACATAAAACTGTCATCAGTTCTACATGTTTCTGCTTTTCCAGTAAATCTGCTATCTCTAAGTGCCCTGATTGATCAGCAGGACTACCGTATAATAGTTGATAGATATATGTGTTTAATTCAGGAAAGGAGAGCAGCAAGAAGATTGGGACTGCAACCAGGCATAGAGGTCTTTGGCACATAGATCGTGACAAGATGGGGCATGATGCTAGTTCGGTGCTTGCTGCGATTGTTGGAGGAAAGGAGAGTATGGCACTAGTTCATCATTGTCGAATGGGCCACATGGCGTTTGATAAAATGTTTCGAGTTTTTCCCGATGTAATGAATGGAGTGGACAAAACCAAATTATGTTGTGATGCTCGCGAATATGCTAAGCATACTAGAACCTCTTATGTTAGTAGAGGGATCGAAGTGTATCCCCATTTGTGTTAGTGCACTCGATGTATGGACGTGTCCTGTTGTGTCAGTAAGTGGCATGAAGTACTTTGTGACTTTTATTGACTGCTATTCTAGAATGACTTGGATTTATCTTATGCGTCACAAAGATGAAGTGTTCACTTGTTTCCAGAGTTTTTGTGCCTATGTGAAAAACCAATTCAATGTTCAGGTGCAAGTGATCAGAACTGATAATGGTACTGAATATATCAACAAACCTTTTGCTGCTTTCTTATCTTCGCAAGGTATACTGCACCAGACTTCATATCCTGACACTCCTCCCCAGAATGGAGTTGCTGAGCGGAAGAATAGGCACATCCTTGAAGTGGCTCGATCTCTTATGTTTACCATGAATGTTCCCAAATTCTTATGGAGTGAGGCAGTTATGACTGCTACATATTTGATCAACAGAATGCCTTCAAAGATTCTAGGTATGCAGTCTCCTTGCCAACTTCTTCTCAATAACAATGACTTTGTTGTACCACCCAAACTCTTTGGCTGTACATGTTTTGTAAGGGATCACAGGCCATCTGTTGGCAAGCTAGATCATCGGGCTATCAAATGTATCTTTATTGGCTATTCCTCCAGACAGAAGGGTTACAAGTGTTGGAGTCCCACTGATAGGAGGACATTTGTAAGCATGGATGTTACGTTTCGCGAGTCAGAGCCATTTTATGACGGTGAGAGTGATCTTAGTGGCTTGTTCCAGGGGCTTGACCATCTTGGTGATGCTCAAGAGGGGAGCAACGAGCAAGGTGGTGATCAAGAGCAGCAAGATGGTGACCAACAACAACATCAACAAATTCCTATTGTTGCGGAGATTCCTGCAATTCCTGGTACACCTACACCACCTAGACCCGTACCACCACAAAGATGGCTGCAGAATCCACTTGTGTACTCTAGAAGACAAGTACAAAGGGAACAAGTAGATGCACTGGAGGAGCAACAAGACCAGGGGCAGGGGGAGCAACCCATTGGACCTGAAAATCAAGGAAGCACAAGTGTAGATTCTGCGGAGGAGAATCAATCTCGGACTGAGTCCAATAATAGCCTAGACTTGCCAATTGCAATAAGGAAAGGGATAAGGAAAGTTGGGCCCCCAAAGCGACTGAGTTATGATGACTATGACATAGGAAATTATATTTCTTACGAGACATTATCACCCACTTTTCGGGCTTTTGTTGCTTCACTGCAAACTGTATCTGTTCCTAAGGATTGGAAGGCAGCCAGGTTGGACCCGAGATGGTGCAATGCTATGATGGAAGAGTTAGAGGCCTTGAAGAAAAATAAAACATGGGAGTTGACAGATCTCCCTAAAGGAAAGAATACAATGAGGTCTGTAAGTGGATCTATTCCGTAAAACAAAATGCGAAGGAAAAGTGGAGAGATATAAGGCAAGACTTGTGGCAAGAGGATATAGTCAGACTTATGGCATTGACTATGATGAGATATTTGCACCAGTGGCAAAAATGAGCACTGTCAGAATTTTGATCTCTTGTGCAGCAATTTCGGATGGCCCTTGCATCAAGTTGATGTCAAAAATGCATTTCTGCATGGTGATCTTCAAGAGGAGGTGTATATGGAGATGCCACCAGGATTTGTCAGACCTGAAACTAAAGGGAAGGTATGTAGACTGAAGAAATCTCTATATGGTCTCAAACAATCTCCACGGGCCTGGTTTGACAGGTTCAGACAAGTGGTGTGTGGCATGGGTTATGGTCAATGCAATGGAGACCATACCTTATTTTACAGACATTCGGAGCAGAAAATCACTATCCTTGCTGTGTATGTTGATGATATTATCATCACGGGAGATGATGTTGTGGAAATCTCAAAACTGAAAGGATGCTTGAGTCTGGCCTTTGAGGTGAAATATTTGGGAAAACTTAGATACTTCCTTGGAATAGAAGTTGCAAGATCGTCAAAAGGGATATCACTATCTCAAAGAAAGTATACATTGGATCTCTTAGATGATATGGGCATGTTGGGGTGCCGAGTGGCTTCAACACCTATTGACCAGAACACTAAAATCACAGCAGAGTCTGGAGAACCCATAAACAAGGAGAAATATCAAAGACTTGTTGGAAGACTAATATACTTATGCCACACGAGACCGGATATATCATTTGCAGTGAGTGTAGTGAGTCGCTATATGCATGATCCGAGGGATGGACACTTGGAAGCAGCTCAAAGAATCTTGAGATACTTGAAGGGCACTCCGGGAAAAGGAGTGTTGTTTAAAAGTAATGGACACCTAAATGTAGATGGATATTGTGATGCGGATTGGGCTAGTCTGCTTAGATGATCGAAGATCCACCTCGGGTATTGTGTTTTTGTTGGAGGAAATTTGGTGTCATGGAGAAGTAAGAAACAATCTGTTGTCTCGAAATCAACGACCGAAGCTGAGTACGAGCTATGTCACGGGGCTCGGGTGAAATGTTGTGGGTACGAAACCTTCTAAGAGAGCTGAAAATTTTAAGGCAAGGAAGCTTGAAAGTGTGGTGTGATAATATGTCTGCCATAAACATAGCAAATAACCCTGTCCAACATGAGCGAACTAAACATGTGGAGATAGATAGATTCTTTATTAAAGAAAAGATTGATGCAGGGATTATCTCATTGGCTTATGTGAGATCGGGACAACAAGTGGCAGGACTCGTTTAACAAAGGGACTGGGCTCAAAGGAGTGTAATCTAGCTCTGTGCCAAGATGGGGATGATTGACATTTATCACCCATCTTGAGGGGGAGTGTTGGACAAGCTGTTGGTGTGTCTCGTTGGGCTGTCTTCTTGTTCTCTCGTTACGGCCCATTTGGCCCAGCCTGATCCTGACCTATATAAGGTGCTTCTATCTCTGTAACCCTAAGATGAGAGTGTTCCTCCCTGCAGCCTCCTTCTACCTCAGGTTAGGCCCTCACCTCTGTCCACAGATAACAAGCATAACCTTCTGCACTTTCAGTGAAAGGGAGCCAAAATAATGGGATGTGAAAAGCATTAAATCTCTACCTGAAACAAGAAAGAGTAGGAGACCTCATCCCTGAATTTGCGATTGCCGGATACCTCGAACAGCTTTCTCTCGTCTTTGATAGAATTCCTCACGATACAAAACAAGTGATTCCCACATGTTCTATGTTGAGTGAATCACCAACAAACGACAGTCTTTTTCCTCTCTGTCTCTCTAACACATCAGCTGGGTTCATCCTCACATAAGCACCAGCACCATGCCATCACATAACTGTAATTTTTAGGCAAAAAAGGACGTTACCAGCTGCCTTTTGGGGTTTGTGGCCTGGAAAGGGGCTCGCCAATCTAAGCATCAGCATCATGCCAAACTGAAAAACTTGGAAACAACTTAAACCACACTAGTGCATTACCTCATTCAGTATCCTACGGAGATCATCTGTAGCCTAAAAAATACTCCGGATGCAAACAATGGAGCCGCTTCATGATGTATACAAAGCAACCACCTAGATGAGCAGAGCTGCTCATGATGGAGTTGCATTCTGTGCACACGCCACTTCTAAGATGGACAATACAAGGGAATAAAACGTGAAATCAGAGAGAGAGAGAAAGAGAGAGAGGGGGAGGGGGAGAAATCAAGAGCGAACCTAGAAGGCTCGGTGGAGGATGCTAGGCAATGGAAGACCGGTGGCGGAGGTGTTGGCTCGCTGGATGGGGCGGCGGCGGCCGGCTGGGCGGAGCAGACCACGGAGACGATGCATCTGGACCTGGCAGATCTGACCGGTGCTCGCCCTGCAGGTCGTGAGGGTCGGTGGCTCGTTGTGGAGGTTCCCGCGCAGCACAGGTCCGCAAGCGCCATCCTGCTCGACCTGCTTCGCCCTACTCCAGTGCTCGGCGGCGGTGCTCCCGCCGGCCACCACCTGCTCGTCCGGAGACGTAGGAGCAGCACCTCCTCCTGTTGCTGCTCGCCGGCAACCACCTGCTCGTGCCGCGGCGGCGGACGGCGGCGCTGCGGACGCCGCCGCTGCTCCCGCATGTTCGTGCCGCGGTGGTGGACGGCGGCGCGGCCATGCGCAGGCGAGGGAAGGGGCGCCGCAGGTGAGGGAAGGGGCGGCGCGACGGGAGGAGAAGGGGCGGCGCGCGCGGACTTCGGAGGGGTGGCGCGATGGGTGGAGTCGTGGAGAAGGGGAGAGGCGGCAGGTGCGCGAGGGGAGAGGAGGAGGAGGGTTGCGTGCTGTCTCCCCTATGTGCGAGACGCCGGGCCGGGGCGGGCTTCATAGGTCCCGTGGATAAAATGCGGAACTGAGTGAGGGCCTCGCTGCCCTGGACGAAATCGACGGTGGAGATCGCGCCACATCAGCTCGATCGGACGGTCGAAAATTCAAACGCCTGTGAGGCTCCCTATGGAGGGCATCATATACACCTTCAGATGGCACAAAGTGAAGGCTCGCCAAATAAAAGGGCAGAAAGTGCGACGTGGATGATGAAAACGCGTGCCGTGATGGCCGAAGCTGGCGCAGTGGCAGTCTCGTGGTTTAGCTCGGAGCGCATGGCCAAACTATTCTCGGCCGATCACATGCGGGCCCTCTGAAGCGAACGACTCGGTCAGAAAAAAGGTGCACCAGCCGGTAAGCTTCTGGACGCCGGGCTAGCGAAATCGTACCTGAACCGCGTCGGCGCAATGGGCGTGTTTTCCGGCCACTCGTAACTCGTAAGAGCATCCTCACTCGTCTCCTCGATGAGACCCCGAGCGACGTTTTTTTCCATCCGGATGGCGAAATTTGGCTCAGTCGCGCCCCCGGTTTCTCGTTTTCGTCCGGATTTGGCCCTTCATCCATCCGGCGAGCCCACGCCAACCCGGTCCCCTGGGGATCTCTCGGGGAGTCCGGACGAGTGAAAAGCGGGGAAGGGCCCGTTCTGTCGGCGACTGGACACACGAACCCCACCGCCACCTCGCTCAAAATCTCCCCCACCCCTTGTATCTCTCTCGCCGCCGTCACCACCCCACCGGCTTGTTGCCCAGATTCCGCCGCCCCTCCTCCCCCACCTGCCTATATTCCGCCGTCTTTCCAGGGATGCTTGGAAGCATTGACTGCATGCATTGGAAATGGGAGAACTGTCTGTTTGCGTGGCAGAGAATGTACAAGGGTCACAAAAACGACTGCACTGTGATACTTGAAGCAGTGGCTACCCATGATCTCTGGATTTGGCACTCTTTCTTTGGTATGCCTGGATCCAACAATGACATCAACGTCCTAAACTGCTCCCCGATCTTTTCCAAGCTTGTTGAGGGTCATGCTCCTCCGGTGAACTATGTGATCAATGGTCGGCACTACAACAAAGGATACTACCTTGCAGACGGTATCTATCCAAAGTGGGCAACATTTGTGAAGACTATCTCGAAACCTAGCACCCCAAACTTTGCGAGTTTGTCAAGAAACAAGAAGCTTGCCGAAAAGACGTCGAGCGTGCATTTGATGTCCTCCAGCAGAGATTTGCTATCGTCTGGTTCCCCGCTATGACTTGGTCCAAAGATCAGATGTGGGAGGTGATGAATTATTGTGTGTGCTTACACAATATGTTTATTGAAAATGAGCGAAAACATCCGGTTCCTCTGGCTGAGCAACAAGCACCATATGAGAGAGAGGGTCCTCTTGCACAGCCTAATCACCAGGTGCCTCCATCATGGGCTGCCTTCATTGCTATACGCCAGGAGATTCGAGACTCTACAATGCATCAGTAGCTGCAAGATGATCTGGTGGAGCACATATGGACGCTCCGAGGCAACGCCAACGCCGACGCCAACTAGTCTGTCATAATTTGTTTCAAAAATTGTGAAATTGTGTGCTTCATTTGTTTCAGCACTTGTTAAACATTGTACTGATTATCGCCGAATTTGTTTCAGCAATTTTCGGACTCTTGCTCGCCGAACTTGTTAAATTTTATGTCGAATTTGTTTGAAATATGTCAAATGGTTGAGGTTGGGGGTTCCTGCCGGGGGGACGGCTGGAACTTCGGCGCTCCCCAGGCCAAATTTTCCTCCAATCCGGACGAAAATTTCGCCGGATTTGAGCATGGGGAGCGCCAACGAGTGGGGATGCTCTAAGACCATGCACTATGTGCATGAAAAGCGAACCATAGATGCCTATGAGCCGGCTCACCACATAGCAGGGCATCGATGCCTCCTGACACAAAAAGCGGATCAACTTGTTGGTTCGGTTCATGTGGCAAATTGTATCAGTCTGGCCCATGGTCCAGAGAGAAGAAGGAGAGAGAGGCTACATAGAAAAATATTAAAACGGTGATACATGTATCAGGTTGGACCTACAAAAGAACCGAATCTACATAGTAAGGAAACTGGGCCGACTCTTATTTCTGACGCCATTTGCTTTGATCGCGCTACATAGTATATGGCCTAACTGCCCAAGCTGTGATGCTCGGACCCACGCGGCGGTCGATCCCGAGAGAGTTTCATTTCTCGCCGCGCTCGGCTTCTTTGTCTTGAATGGTATTTTTTAAAACTCTAGATTACTTTTTAGCTTCTTTTAAAAATTTACTATCTCCGTTCAAAAATAAATATCTCACTTTCGTCTAGGTACTGATATATTTAGATGTATTTTAATTATAGATATATCTGCATTTAGAAATAGTTGAGACACTATTCTAATTATAGATATATCCGTATCTAAAAAACTTCACAAAAAATTAAATCACCAAATTTCAAGTAATTTAGAAGAATATTATTAGCGGAGAGGATGAGTGAAAAGTATAAACATACATTTAAAATCTTGTAAGATGTAAAATTATTTACTATAACTAACATTTATTTTGGCAAGTTTCGCCACTTTTTGTTGTAGCCCATTGTATTGCGTTTCACGGATGGACCTCCGGTTACATAAATATAAAATGAAGGCAGTTAAGATTCAACCACTAGTTCAATAGATTATCTATTTTTTTATAACTTTTTTGTTGGTTTCTTACACACTTTCTCTCCCCCCCCCCCCCGATGTAAGCTGACCCTTTTGGCTGTGTTTGTATTTTTTTTAAAATAATATATATATATATATATATATATAATTTTACACCGTGGGGGATCCCCCTACGGTAAAGACGTAAAAAATAGCTTATATTTTGTTTTATTTATAAATGATCTTATTTCACTAATTTTCACATGCATATAGCGTCTACTTGTCTAATTTTCTACCTTTTTCTAAGCTTATAGCTATGTTTTTCATGATATTTTAATTATATGGCCCCTATGGACCATAAAGTGGAGGATCACTCTGATATGAGCACCTAGCTTTTGGCTAAAGGGCTATTGCGGATTCAATGGAGGCAAACCGGTTTTGGTAGCGAGTTTACCACCTCAATGCATCAACTTTCCGCAATTGTTTTCTAGTATCTTTCCTTTTAGAACAATGTATACATGTTTGCTCTTCATTGTAGGTACACCAACACCATATGTACCGGAGATGTTGTTTTAAGTTTCACATGCTTACACATTTACAGGAGTATAACAGATCAAGTGTCCTTTAGATTAACAAGTGGATTTTACTTTAGTTTATAAATCATCACATAGTTAAGTTGGAACCTATAACTTGGATCTATGTTCACTTTGGTGTAAGTTTAATGTCTGAAACTAAGCGAAGATGTTATTTGGGAATCTAGGTTTCTTGGTGGCGACACATCTCATTATCTCAATATATTAGAAAATTTATTCAGACGTTGGAGTAAACTTGCAGTCTAGTTTTGCTATCCGGTTCTTGTGCACAAATGTGTAGCCTAGTTTGTCATTTTCTTTATATTATTTTTAGTGGCTATGCTTTGATTAGTGCTTTTTTCTATAGAAGCCTTCAATTTTATGGTTAATATGAACTTTTTTGGGAATGATGCCCCCTTTAATTTTCTAACCTATGGTCTACATACTGTTGGCCACCTTGCATGGCACTCTACTAAGGGTACCCATAGTGGTAGTATCTTAGCTAGTATCATGCATGCCAGACCTGTAATAATGTTGATGTTGCAGCTAATTGAGTAGGAGTGAGAAAAGTAGAATATTGGATACCGTATCATAGCGCATATTACGAGAAGAAGTTAACGTTAATTAAATCTTGTATATAATTTTGCATTGAGATTATAAAAATCAATAAATCTACTAAAACTATGATACTATTTCATGATACAATGCATTATCGAGATAGTATCATACAAAAGTATCATCTGGATGATACTACTATATGATACTGCCCACTATGGCTAGCCTAATCTAGCCAAGGCACGAAATTGAAGTGATCGCTTCTTGCCAAAAGCATCTTAAATGGTATAAGAAAAGAGTAAGGAGTATACACAGATATGCAAGCCATGGTGACTTGAAGCTTAATAGTACCACGGCTATAAGGCTA
>NC_061509.1:80415623-80442582 GCF_022539505.1 Lolium rigidum | reverse complement strand
GGGAACCCCGGTCCATCTCTCATCATCATATACTCGTTCTACATGTCATTGGAAGTAGTATCAACTATTTTCTCGGTGCCATTGCTCTCATATTACTGCTACTACCGCTATGTTACCGTTACTACTGCTCTCATATTACTCGTCGCTTTCACATCACCCCCGTTACTAGTGCTTTTCCAGTGCATCTGAATTGACAACTCAGTTGTTAAGGCTTATAAGTATTCTTTACCTCCCCTTGTGTCGAATCAATAAATTTGGGTTTTACTTCCCTCGAAGACTGTTGCGATCCCCTATACTTGTGGGTTATCAGGGTCTCAGCCCCCACGCCAGCTACTCGAGTCCTAGTCGTGTGCCTGCCCTCCGCGGCGGCTGATGGCGTGTAAGACACACGTCCGTTGGGAACCCCAAGAGGAAGGTGTGATGCGTACAGCAGCAAGTTTTCCCTCAGTAAGAAACCAAGGTTATCGAACCAGTAGGAGTCAAGGAACACGTGAAGGTCGTTGGTGGCGGAGTGTAGTGCGGCGCAACACCAGGGATTCGGGCGCAAACGTGGAACCTGCACAACACAATCAAAGTACTTTGCTCCCAACGTACATGAGTGAGGTTGTCAATCTCACCGGCTTGCTGTAAACAAAGGATTAAACGTATTGTGTGGATGATGATGATTGTTTGCGAAGAACAGCAAAGAACAATTGCAGTAGATTGTATTTCAGATGTAAAAGAATGGACCGGGGTCCACAGTTCACTAGTGGTGTCTCTCCCATAAGATAAATAGCAAGTTGGGTGAACAAATTACAGTTGGGCAATTGACAAATAAAGAAGGCATAACAATGCACATACATATATCATGATGAGTACTATGAGATTTAATCAGGGCATTACTGACAAAGTACATAGACCGCTATCCAGCATGCATCTATGCCTAAAAAGTCCACCTTCAGGTTATCATCCGAACCCCTTCCAATATTAAGTTGCAAACAACATACAATTGCATTAAGTACGGTGCGTAATGTAATCAACACAAATATCCTTAGACAAAGCATTGATGTTTTATCCCTAGTGGCAACAGCACATCCACAACCTTAGAACTTTCTGTCACTGTCCCCGATTCAATGGAGGCATGAACCCACTATCAAGCATAAATACTCCCTCTTGGAGTCACAAGTATCAACTTGGCCAGAGCCTCTACTAGCAACTGGAGAGCATGCAAGAACATAAACAACATATATGATAGATTGATAATCAACTTGACATAGTATTTAATATTCATCGGATCCCAACAAACACAACATGTAGCATTACAAATAGATGATCTTGATCATGATAGGCAGCTCACAAGATCTAACATGATGGCACAATGAGGAGAAGACAACCATCTAGCTACTGCTATGGACCCATAGTCCAGGGCTGAACTACTCACACATCGATCCGGAGGCGATCATGGCGATGAAGAGCCCTCCGGGAGATGATTCCCCTCTCCGGCAGGGTGCCAGAGGCGATCTCCTGAATCCCACGAGATGGGATTGGCGGCGGCGGCGTCTCTGGAAGGTTCTCCGTATCGTGGCTCTCGGTACTGGGGTTTTCGCGACGAAGGCTTTAATTAGGCGGAAGGGCCCCTCCTTGGCCGCGCCGCCTTAGTGTGTCGCCACCTCGTGGCCCCACTTCGTTTCTCCCTCGGTCTTCTGGAAGCTTCGTGGAAAAATAAGACCCTGGGCGTTGATTTCGTCCAATTCCGAGAATATTTCCTTTGTAGGATTTCTGAAACCAAAAACAGCGAGTAAAACAAAGAATCGACTCTTCGGCATCTCGTCAATAAGTTAGTGCCGGAAAATGCATAATAATGACATATAATGTGTATAAAACATGTGAGTATCATCATAAAAGTAGCATGGAACATAAGAAATTATAGATACGTTTGAGACGTATCAAGCATCCCCAGCTTAGTTCCTACTCGCCCTCGAGTAGGTAAACGATAACAAGGATAATTTCGGAAGTGACATGCTATCATAATCTTGATCAATACTATTGTAAAGCATATGAGATGAATGCAGCGATTCGAAGCAATGGTGAAGACAATGAGTAAACAAATGAATCATATAGCAAAGACTTTTTTTAATGAATGGTACTTTCAAGACAAGCATCAATAAGACTTGCATAAGAGTTACTCATGAAGCAATAAATTCTTAGTAGAAAGCTTTGAAGCAACACAAAGGAAGATATAAGTTTCAGCAGTTGCTTTCAACTTCAACATATTTATCTCATGGATAATTGTCAACACAAAGTAATATAACAAGTGCAATAGGTAAACATGTAAGAATCAATGCACACAGTTGATACAAGTGTTTGCTTCTAAGATAGAAAGAATGGGTAAACTGACTCAACAATAAAGTAGAAGAATGGCCCTTCGCAGAGGGAAGCATGGATTAATATATTTGTGCTAGAGCTTTTCATTTTGAAAACAAGAAACAATTTTGTCAACGGTAGTAATAAATCATATGTGTTATGCATAAGATATCCTATAAGTTGCAAGCCTCATGCATAGTATACCAATAGTGCTCGCACCTTGTCCTAATTAGCTTGGATTAACATGGATTATCATTGCATAGCATATGTTTCAACCAAGTGTCACAAAGGGGTACCTCTATGCCGCCCGTACAAAGGTCTAAGGAGAAAGTTCGCATTGGATTTCTCGCTTTTGATTATTCTCAACTTAGACATCCATACCGGGACAACATAGACAATAGATAATGGACTCCTCTTTAATGCATAAGCATTCAACAACGAGTTAAAATTCTCATAAGAGATTGAGGATTAATTGTCCAAACTGAAACTTCCACCATGGATCATGGCTTTAGTTAGCGGCCCAATGTTCTTCTCTAACAATATGCATACTCAAACCATTTGATCATGAAAATCGCCCTTACTTGCGTACAAGACGAACATGCATAGCAACTCACATGATATTCAACAAAGGTGAAAAAGTTGATGGCGTCCCCGTAAACATGGTTACCGCTCAACAAGCAACTTATTAAGAAATAAGACACATAAGTACATATTCTTCACCACAATAGTTTTTAAGGCTATTTTTCCCATGAGCTATATATTGCAAAGACAAAGGATAGAATTTTTAAAGGTAGCACTCAAGTAATGTACTTTGGAATGGCGAGAGAAATACCATGTAGTAGGTAGGTATGGTGGACACAAATGGCATAGTTTTTGGCTCAAGGATTTGGATGCACGAGAAGAATTCCTCTCAATACAAGGCTAGGCTAGCAAGGTTGTTTGAAGCAAACTCAAAGTATGAAACGGTGCAAGCAAAGCTTACATATGAACATATTGCAAGCATTATAAGACTTTACATCGTCTCCTTGTTGTTCAAACACCTTAACCAGTAAAATATCTAGACTCTAGAGAAACTAATCATGCAAACCAGATTTTAACAAGCTCTATGTAGTTCTTCATTAATAGGTACAAAGTACATGATGCAAGAGCTTAAACATGATCTATATGAGCACAACAATTGCCAAGTATCAAATTATTCAAGACATTATACCATTTACCACATGCAGCATTTTCTGTTTCCAACCATATAACAATGAACGAAGCAGTTTCAACCTTCGCCATGAACATTAAGAGTATAGCTAAGAACATATGTGTTCATACGAAACAGCGGAGCGTGTCTCTCTCCCAAACAAAGAATGCTAAGATCCGATTTTATTCAAACAAAAACAAAAACAAAAACAAAAACAAACACTAGTAGGAAAACCCTTATAGGCAAAGCTTAGTTCTGTGGCGCACCGTTTTGAATGCGCCACAGAAACTTATTTTGTGGCGCACCATGCTAGGTGCGCCATAGAAATAGCTTAATTTTGTGGCGCACTGCTGAACATTGCGCCTACGTAAATTGTATGGGGCCCACATCCTCGCCACCACCAATTATTAGTGTAGGTATTTCGTGGCGCACATGGCGTCGCCGCGCCACGTAAATAACTCTTTCCGTGGCGCACGTGCTTCGGTGCGCCACGTAGAGAGTTGATTCTGTGGCGCACTTGCTCGGGTGCGCCACAGAACTAAGAGAACTTATATCATCGCATGTGCCCCTCCCCCACGCCTGTTCACCTATCCCCTCCCCTCTCCCCTCCCCTCTCCCCTCTCCCCTCTCCTTCGATCCGCCGCGTGCCGCCATGGTCGTCGCCATCGCCGTCGCCGCCGCCTTCCTCCGCGAGGGCCGCATGCCGCCACGGTCCTCCCATCCCCGCCACTCGCAGCACAAGTCGCCGCGCTACGGCGAGGAGGGGCCGCCGTGAGGAGGGCCGCCGTCGCGTGAAGGTGGAGGAGCCGCCGCGTCCTCCTCCTCCTCCACCACCGCCGTCGTCGTCAACCTCCTCCTCCACCCCCGTCGTCGGTGAACTCTCTCCCTCCCCTCCCCTCCCCTCCCTCTTCCTCTCCCGCGCGAGCACAAAGTGCTCGACGAAATGCTTGTGTGCCGCTCTGGTTGTGCTCGTCGTTGTTGTTGTTGTGCTAGCCGCCGTTGCTCGTTGATGTGCTACTCGGATGCAATCTATCTATCTATCCTAGCTGATGTCATTGTTGCTGCAGCCTAGATGCATGCTCGATTGTAGCCGCCGTTGTCGTTGATGTACTGGCTGATGTTGCTCGTTGATCTATCTATCCTAGCTTCTTGTCATTGTTGCCGCAGCTAGATGCATGCTCTTGCACCTTCTCACCATTCCCGGTGAACTATACCGTTGCTATTGCTTGTGTGTCCATGCTCTAAATGGTCAAATGATCATCATGTGCTAGTGATTTACTTATCGGCTCATTGCTCATGGTTGATGTACCTCAGTAGTGGTTCTGGATGCATTGTTGCTGTTGCTCTGGATGCATTGCTGCTGTTGCTCTGGATGCATTGCCCCTAATTGTTATTGATGAACCATGTGATGGTAATGATTCAATTTAATTCAATGATGTTAATTTGATTTCCATCCTTTGTTGGAAATAAATCCATGTCTCGAACTCCGTACAAGGTAATGAAGACTTGCTCACTTGGTATTGCTTGCTAGTTGGACATTTGGTTGGTTTTGATGCTACCGGTTCATTTAAATGCATTAAATGCTACTATGGTATGCTACTCGTGGTATCCTTGTGAAGAAAATGATGGATTCTTGTGAGCTTATGGTATGCTACTATGCTACCGTGGTATCCTTGTGAACATTTACTTGATGGATTGTTGTGAGCTTATGGTATGCTACTATGCTTACCGGATCATGTGCATATAGTTCATATAGTTCCCTAAAAAGAAAGAAGCTCCTCGGCCGGATGCTAGATGTCTTGGCTTAGCCAATGATGCAAAGGCCGAGGCAAAAACTTGGATAAGAACAGATACTAAAATAGAGATATTCACATTAGGGAATCATGTAAATGAATGCCACCGTGGTATCCTTTGAAGAAAATGGGAAGTTTCGATGGTTTAAAAGACTAGGTGATGCTAGGTTATTAAGTTGGCCGTCAAGGTTGGTTTTATCTCGGTTAACTTGGATAGGCTATGTGTTCTTGCTTACTTATGCATATCCATCTCTACTGGATTGACTAGCTCGAGGATTGGCCTCTCTCTGCCAAGCATCACTTGGTTACTACCAAGTGATGAATAATCCCTTATGGTACCCCAGCTTTGTTTTGAACTCAACCGAGTAATGATAAATTTCTATTTCTTGTTGGCTTTGATGAAAATAGAGATATCCACAGTAGGGGATCATGTAAATGAATGCCACCGTGGTATCCTTTGAAGAAAAAGGACTGTTTCGATGGTTTTAAAAGGCTAGGTGGTGCTAGGTGATTCAGCTTGGCTACCAAGACTTGTCTCATCCGGTTAGCCGGGATATGCTATGTGTTGTTGCTTGTTTAGGCATATCTATCACTTATCGGATTTACTCGGTTCTTGATTGGCCTCTCTTTTCCAGCATCACTTGGTCTATATACCAAGTGATGAATAATCCCTTTGGAGCATCTTCTCCATGCATTCTATGTGTGTTTGAGCATCTTGACTTATGTCACCATGGTTGCCGGTTTGTTGGTGTTTTTGTACTTGCCGATGATTAGATGGTTGGTCGATCACTCGTACACTCGGGGTGGAGCAAGTGAGCCCGGTATGATGGCACAAGTATCAATATTTTGTGCATCCTACCCGGCCTCGCTTACTCCATCCCCGGATGTTAATATTTGTTTCGCCCAACAAAGTATGAGGCATTCCATTTAGTTCATACTAGCTACTTCTTAATTGCATTGGCCTTTCTTCCATTTAGTGCCGATGATTAAATTGTTTGGTCACTTGTACACTCGGGGTGGGGCCAGTGAGCCCGGTGCGATGGCACAAATATCAATCTCTTGTGCATCCTACCCGGCCTCACCGACCCCATCCCGGAATGTTAATATTTCTTTCGACCAACAAAGTATGAGGCATATGATATCTAGTTGAGATACCACTTGGCTCTTTCTTCCATTTTAGTGCCGATGATTAGAATGTTTGGTCACCTATACGCCGCAATATACTTTGTAGACGGGCCCCTCTTTCCCCGGCCGTTCCGTGAACGAGTCTTTGACGAGACAACAACGCCGACCCGCCTCTCGGCGCATCACCACTTTTCTTCTCTCGCTCGTCCAAGACGTGAACGAGTCCTTAATGCAAAGACGGTGCTAGCTCTCCCTAGCATCATGCCGACACCTGTTGCCGTGTTTCGAGGCCGTGACCACGCGCCTCGCACTCTTCGCCTTTTTGCCCGGTGAACGAATAGACCAATCGTTGGAATAGGAAGCCGATGACGGCCGATCGCACTTAATCTTGCGACCGGCCGTCATCGGTTTCCTTATTCCAACGATCGGCCTATTGGTTCACCGGCAAAAGGCGAACAAAGGCAGTGGCGCGGCACGGCCTCGAAGCGTGGCAACACGGCCCGGCATAATGCTCGGGCAGGCCGGCACGGTCTTTGCATCAAGGACTCGTTCACCGGACGGCGAGGGACCGCCGTGGTTCCGCGCCGGAGAGGCAGATCGGCGTCGTTGTGTCGTCAAGCACCCATTCACGGAACGGCGGCCGGGGAAAGGGGGCCCTTCCGCAAAGTATACCGCGGTGTATACCGCAACTATGGTTTCCGACCATAGTATTTGTGTTGACCAACAATGTATGAGGCACTTATTCCATTTTGTCATTCCATTTGCTTTGAGATTTTCAAAATGCCGATGATTAAAATGTTTGGTCAACGTACACTCGGGGGCGGCGTAAGTGAGCCTGGTAAGATAGCACAAATATCAATCTCTTGTGCATTGGACTTGGTCTCACTTACGCCATCCATGAATGTTAATATTTGTGTTGACCAACAATGTATGAGGCATTTATTCCATTTCTCTTGTGCATCGGACTTGTTGGTCTCACTTTCTTCCATTTTCATCATAGTAGGAACTGGATGAAGGACCCCGATGCAAGCGAGCCTCGGTGGGTAGAGATGAGGGAGCAAAGGAGGAACCGGATGAAGACTACTTTGTATCTCGAAATTGTGAATTTTGTATGAATTAAGAGTTGTATGCAAAACATTTGACACTTGCCACTATATATGTATCTCGATCGGGCTCTAAGTAATGTGATGATGATGTCTATGTTATATCTGTGCAATGTACATGATATTTATATTATATCTGAATGTTGTTATATATAACATGTATATCTGTATATTGCTGTCTATAAACCGCATGTGTATAGCATGCAAGCACAAAATCGTGTATAATACAAGCAAATTCGTGGCGCACGAAAACCAACTCGTGGCGCACGCTTTTCCGTGGCGCATCTAAGAACACGTGCGCCACGTAAACCTTAATTCCGTGGCGCATGGGCAGGTGCGCCACAGAAACCTTATTTTTGTGGCGACGTTTCTGTGGCGCACCTCCCATGCGCCACAGAAGCCATTTTTGGTGCGCCACTGATGAGGCTTTTCCTACTAGTGAAAAACAAACAGACGCTCCAAATAAAGCACATAAGATGTGACGGAATAAAAATATAGTTTCACTAGAGGTGACCTGATAAGTTGTCGATGAAGAAGGGATGCCTTGGGCATCCCCAAGCTTAGATGCTTGAGTCTTCTTAAAATATGCAGGGATGAACCACGGGGGCATCCCCAAGCTTGGACTTTTCACTCTTCTTGATCATATTGTATCATCCTCCTCTCTTGACCCTTGAAAACTTTCTCCACACCAAACTCAAAACAATCTCATTAGAGGGTTAGTGCATAATTGAAAATTCATATATTCAGAGGTGACATAATCATTCTTAATACTTCTGGACATTGCACAAAGCTACTGAAAGTTAATGGAACAAAGAAATCCATCAAACATAACAAAAAACAGGCAATGCGAAATAAAAGGCAGAATCTGTCAAAATAGAACAGTCCGTAAAGACGAATTTTTCAGGGGCACTTAACTTGCTCAGATGAAAATGTCCAAATTGAATGAAAGTTGCGTACATATCTGAGGATCACGCACGTAAATTGGCAGATTTTTCTAAATTTTCTACAGCAGGGGCGGCTCAATTTCGTGACAGCAAGAAATATGTTCCTGCGCAGTAATCCAAATCTAGTATTGGCTTTACTATCAAAGACTTTACTTGGCACAACAATGCAATAAAATAAAGATAAGGAGCGGTTGCTACAGTAGTAACAACTTCCAAAACTCAAATATAAAACAAAAGTGCAGAAGTAAAATAATGGGTTGTCTCCCATAAGCGCTTTTTTTAACGCCTTTCAGCTAGGCGCAGAAAGTGTGAATCAAGTATTATCAAGAGACGAAGCATCAACATCATAATTTGTTCTAATAATAGAATCATAAGGTAACTTCATTTTATTTCTAGGGAAGTGTTCCATACCTTTCTTGAGAGGAAATTGATATTTAATATTACCTTCCTTCATATCAATGGTAGCACCAACAGTTCGAAGAAAAGGTCTTCCCAATATAATGGGACAAGATGCATTGCATTCAATATTCAAGACAACAAAATCAACGGGGACAAGGTTATTGTTAACCATAATGCGAACATTATCAATCCTCCCCAAAGGTTTCTTTATAGCATGATCAGCAAGATTAACATCCAAATAACAATTTTTCAATGGTGGCAAGTCAAGCATATCATAGATTTTCTTAGGCACACCAAGATCACATAAAGCATTACAATCAAAGTCATTGACCCTCATCTTAATGATGGGCTCCCAACCATCTTCTAACTTCATAGGAATAGAAGTTTCAAGTTTTAATTTCTCTTCTCTAGCTTTTATGAGAGCATTTGTAATATGTTTTGTAAAGGCCAAATTTATAGCACTAGCATTGGGACTTTTAGCAAGTTTTTGTAAGAACTTTATAACTTCAAAGATGTGACAATCATCAAAATCTAAACCATTATGATCTACAGCAATGGAATCATTGTCCCCAATATTTTGAAAAATTTCAGCAGTTTTAGCAGTTTCAGGCAATTTTGCACGCTTTGCACTAGGAGTAGAAACTTGCCAACACCAATTATTTTACCATTGATAGTAGAAGGTGTAGCAACATGTGAAGCATTATCATTACTAGTGGTGGTAATAGTCCAAACTTTAGCTACATTATTCTCTAGCTAGTTTTTCGTTTTCTTCTCTTTCCCACCTTGCATGCAATTCAGCCATCAATCTAATATTTTCATTAATTCGAACTTGTATGGCGTTTGTTGTAGTAACAATTTTATTATCATTATCCTTATCAGGCATAACTTTCAATTTTAAAAGATCAACATCAGAGGCAAGTCTATCAACCTTAGAAGCAAGAATATCAATTTTATCAAGCTTTTCCTCAACGCATTTGTTAAAAGCAGTTTGTGTACTAATGAATTCTTTAAGCATGGCTTCAAGACCAGGGGGTACACTCCTATTATTGTTGTAAGAATTCCCATAAGAATTACCATAACCATTACCATTAGCGTAAGGATATGGCCTATAGTTGTTACCAGAATTATTCCTATAAGCATTGTTGTTGAAATTATTACTTTTAATGAAAAGTTCACATCAACATGTTCTTCTTGGGCAACCAATGAAGCTAAAGGAACATTATTAGGATCAACATTAGATCTACCATTCACAAGCATAGACATAATAGCATCAATCTTATCACTCAACGAGGAGGTTTCTTCAACAGAATTTACCTTCTTACCTTGTGGAGCTCTTTCCGTGTGCCATTCAGAGTAATTTGTCATCATATCATCAAGAAGCTTTGTTGCCGCCCCCAAAGTAATGGACAAAAAGGTACATCCAGTAGCAGAATCCAATAAGTTCCGCGAAGAAAATTCAATCCTGCATAAAAGGTTTGGATGATCATCCAAGTAGTCAGTCCATGGGTAGGGCAATTCTTCACCAAAGATTTCATTCTCTCCCATGCTTGAGCAACATGTTCATTATCTAATTGCTTAAAATTCATTATGCTACTTCTCAAAGATATAATTTTAGCGGGAGGATAATATCTACCAATAAAAGTATCCTTACATTTAGTCCATGAATCAATACTATTCTTAGGCAAAGATAGCAATCAATCTTTACCTCTTCCCCTTAAGGAGAAAGGAAACAATTTTAATTTAATAATGTCACCATCTACATCCTTATACTTTTGCATTTCACATAGTTCAACAAAATTATTAAGATGGGCAGCAAGACATCATCGGAACTAACACCGAAAAATTGCTCTCTCATAACAAGATTTAGTAAAGCGAGGTTTAATTTCAAAGAATTCTAGCCGTAGTAGCAGGAGGAGCAATAGGTGTGCATAAGAAATCATTATTATTTGTGCTAGTGAAGTCACACAACTTAGTATTCTCAGCGAGTACCCATTTTAGCAGATGAGTAAATAAAGCAAACTAAATAAAGTAAATGCAAGTAACTAAATTTTTTTGTGTTTTTAATATGGAGAACAAGACAGTAAATAAAGTAAAACTAGCAACTAATTTTTTTGTATTTTTTATATAAAAGCAAACAAAGCAGTAAATAAAATAAAATAAAGCAAGACAAAAACAAACTAAAGAGATTGGATGTGGGAGACTTCTCTTGCAGCGTGTCTTGATCTCCCCGGCAACGGCGCCAGAAAAAATGCTTGATGGCGTGTAAGACACACGTCCGTTGGGAACCCCAAGAGGAAGGTGTGATACGTACAGCAGCAAGTTTTCCCTCAGTAAGAAACCAAGGTTATCGAACCAGTAGGGAGTCAAGGAACACGTGAAGGTCGTTGGTGGCGGAGTGTAGTGCGGCGCAACACCAGAGATTCCGGCGCCAACGTGGAACCTGCACAACACAATCAAAGTACTTTGCCCCAACGTAACAGTGAGGTTGTCAATCTCATCGGCTTGCTGTAAACAAAGGATTAAACGTATTGTGTGGATGATGATGATTGTTTGCGAAGAACGGCAAAGAACAATTGCAGTAGATTGTATTTCAGATGTAAAAGAATGGACCGAGATCCACAGTTCACTAGTGGTGTCTCTCCCATAAGATAAATAGCATGTTGGGTGAACAAATTACAGTTGGGCAATTGACAAATAAAGAAGGCATAACAATGCACATACATATATCATGATGAGTACTATGAGATTTAATCGGGGCATTACGATAAAGTACATAGACCGCTATCCAGACATGCATCTATGCCTAAAAAGTTCACCTTCGGGTTATCATCCGAACCCCTTCCAAGTATTAAGTTGCAAACAACGGACAATTGCATTAAGTATGGTGCGTAATGTAATCAACACAAATATCTTTAGACAAAGCATTGATGTTTTATCCCTAATGGCAACAACACATCCACAACCTTAGAACTTTCTGTCACATCGTCCCGCATTCAATGGAGGCATGAACCCACTATCAAGCATAAATACTCCCTCTTGGAGTCACAAGTATCAACTTGGCCGAGCCTCTACTAGCAACGGAGAGCATGCAAGAACATAAACAACATATATGATAGATTGATAATCAACTTAACATAGTATTCAATATTCATCGGATCCCAACAAACACAACATGTAGCATTACAAATAGATGATCTTGATCATGATAGGCAGCTCACAAGATCTAACATGATGGCACAATGAGGAGAAGACAACCATTTAGCTACTGCTATGGATCCATAGTCCAGGGCTGAACTACTCACACATCGATCTGGAGGCGATCATGGCGATGAAGAGCCCTCCGGGAGATGATTCCCCTCTCCGACAGGGTGCCGGAGGCGATCTCCTGAATCCCCCGAGATGGGATTGGCGGCGGCGGCGTCTCTAGAAGGTTTTCCGTATCGTGGCTCTCGGTACTGGGGTTTTCGCGACGAAGGCTTTAAGTAGGCGGAAGGGCGGAGTCGGAGGCGTCACAAGGGGCCCACACACTAGCCTTAGTGTGTCGCCACCTCGTGGCCCCACTTCGTTTCTCCCTCTGTCTTCTGGAAGCTTCGTGGAAAAATAAGACCCTGGGCGTTGATTTCGTCCAATTCCGAGAATATTTCCTTTGTAGGATTTCTGAAACCAAAAACAGCAGAAAACAAGAATCGGCTCTTCGGCATCTCGTCAATAGGTTAGTGCCGGAAAATGCATAATAATGACATATAATGTGTATAAAACATGTGAGTATCATCATAAAAGTAGCATGGAACATAAGAAATTATAGATACGTTTGAGACGTATCAGCGGCACCGGCCCCCACCGTGGTGTTCCTCCCTGGTGCCATGGTCGACGTAGAAGCGACCAAAGAGGACCTCGACCGCGAACTCGACGCTATTCACGAACGCTGATGAAGACGATGAAGATCATTGATGCCGAAACACGAGCGCCCCCTACATGGCGCGACAGATGTCGTGTCTCGCCTACGCGGACACCAGGGATGATCGCACCGCCATTTCTTGTTGGTTAGTGGGCACGAAGGCGTTTCGGCCTCAACGTCGCCTTAGGATCAATCCAGGTGGAGCAAGATCAAACACATAGCACACACGATCATTTTTTCCCAGGTTCAGGCCGCCCTTCGGCCAACAGCCCTACATCCTACTTTGGTGGATTATCTTGTGGATACAAAGTACAATGCAGATGAACTCTCGGCCGGGAGGACGCTTTGATCAACTCCTACACCTCCCGAACTTCCTCAATCTTTTCCTCACTCTCTACATCTCTCGATCCTGGCCTAGATGTTGCCAAGAATATAGCTCTAGCTCTAGCTCTCTCTCTCTCTCGATGTCCAACTCTTCTTTCAACGTCAACCCTCACAATGTCTGAACCTTGCGACCTCTGAACCCTTTTGCAACGTCCCCCCTTTCCCCCCCCCCCCCCTCCCCCTCTCTGCAATGTGTGAATCTCTGGCTTATATATCTCCAGGGATGGTCACAACAGCTCGCCGGGGCACCGCCCAAGAGCGCTCCCGGGCTCAATCAGATGGAGCCACGCGGGCAACACGCGGGTGGGTGGTGCGCACAGCCAATGGATGGCCACGGGCGGTGCACTGACGCGCTTGATGATGGTGTGACAGCTCGGACAGCGAGTTGTCACTCTTGTCCGCGGCGCAGGCCTCTGTCGGTTTGCGCCATGAGGAGGCCAAGGGCAGCTCTTGGCTCCATTTATCCTGTTCTCCTTGTCATGTCTGCTCGTCCAAGACTCGCCTTTGTCTAGGAGCACTTGTTCC
Organism: Lolium rigidum; assembly: GCF_022539505.1. Taxonomy (NCBI): domain Eukaryota; kingdom Viridiplantae; phylum Streptophyta; class Magnoliopsida; order Poales; family Poaceae; genus Lolium; species Lolium rigidum. The sequence goes on along the minus strand of NC_061509.1, from coordinate 80,428,879 downwards.
CCTCTGATTGTCCTACGTAACAAGGTAAACATTAGCATCGTTGCACGGGCTTTACCACAAGTCATATCTTGCCATAGAAGCATCGTGGAGGTCGTGGGCTTGGGCCCGCACACCGCGAAGTAATCGTGTGGGCCATGGGTCCCACTGCACCGACACGTCCAGTCTACGCGTGTTAGAGGTGTGGTGTTAGAAGTTTCGAATCAATTCAAGGGTTCAACTGTGGCGACTTCAGCTCTGGGCGCTGGTCTTTAGGGGCACGTGCACTAAAACTTCCCGACTGTCATCAACATCATCAGGTTGGTCCGATAAGAGAGCAACGACAGCAGCGCGTCGGCGGCTCACTCTAGCGGCAGTAGTGATTGTTAGGTGGTCCAAGGACCTCGATATGATTTCTATTATATTTCTATTATATTTAGCGACTCGGTGGAATAGATTGGATCTTTCTCGAAAAAAAAACATCAAACCCTTTTTGCCAAGCAAGTTGGGTAGGCTAGATATGAAACCCAACCGGGAAAAAAAAGCAAACAAGAAGGGAAAAAGAAAAGATCCAGTCCCAAGCCTGGGTAAAGCAGGAGGGTTGTGATAAGCTAGGCAAGCCAAGCTAAAACCAGCCATTCCTATGAACAGCCATTCCTATGGACATGAAACCCAATAGAAAAATTAAATTAAATTTAAGCGTAAAAAATTCAAGTTAAAAATACACTAATGTTGTAATCAATGACTTAATCTACCCATGTGTAAATTTGCAATACAAAGTATCTTATATTCTATCCTCGCAAAAAAGACAAAAATGCAGATCTGGGAGTTTGAACAGTGTCACCTTCTAAAATTTGTCCAAGTTGTCTTTTTTACTGAACCAAAAATCAAGGTATTTCACATAAAAAAATTGCATGCTCGTAGTGGGTACATAGTTGACTACATCCAGGTATTTGTTGTAGATTTGTTTGAAATTTCGAAATCGAGTTTTTTTAAAAGAAAAAATGGCTCCAGGAAGCCCAGTCTCTAATAGCACTTTTCAGGTACAATAGATGTTTCAAGCAGAAGTTTTATACATTGGAAACAAGCAGATATGCATTCTGTCACAACATGATCACACACACAATGTTGAAAGAAGAGAAAAAACAGGAAAAATAATAAGAAACCAAAGGAACACACAAAATCATACAAAATGAGTGTTCACAGGATATCTGTCAAACAAAATTCAGTAGCCAAATTTTGATATTGTACTGGGAAAATTAAAGATGTATATCTCCACATATTAGAAGTTATTCGTTTTAATACGAGAGATGAAAATGAGTTAAGTAGCATACTATTAACACTCACTTATTTAAGTTGGATGATGTAAAAAAAATCAAAACTGATTCTCCAATCAAATACTATTCTGACGAGCATAGTCAGTTCTCTCACACTCAAATGTATCACATTGGCATGTTGCATCTTGCATATGGCATTAATGACATCAAATCTTTGTCAACAAAACCGATCACAAACTGAACATCCAATAAAGATATCAAGTAACAGCTTCTTTTTCAAAATGGGGGAATGACCCGGCCTATGCATCACTAGATGCACATAGCCTTTTATTAAAAGTCAAAGAGTCAAAATTTACAAATCACTATCAGAGAAGGTCGATACAAAAATCAACCATCGAAATAGTAGCCAATAACTTAGTATATGTCTAAACATCTTGCGGCCTATTAACATGTAGCCTGGTAGAAGAAATTTAAAATCATGAATCTTCACATGAATCTTGAACCGTGTTTTCTTAACTAAAATCATGAAGAAATTTAGAAGGATATATAATCACTAAATCAATCTTCCGATGCACTAGTTGCAGGATCAGGGTATCAAGAATGTTTAACCTTTATTTCAAAAAAATCTAGATAAGTTGAGTACCAGTTCAGAGAGATTTTTCTGAAATAGCAGAATGGATGACAACAACGGTGGAACCGGCCATGCTGACGTCAAGGCTCTAATAGCCGACTGCATAGTTTCTCTATTCATTGCTTGATTAAAGAAAATACAATGCCGTTTCATTATAGGGAGGGCTTGACCTGACACCTAAGAACTTTCTTACAAAACCTATCTTTAACCAAGCTAATCTTTCCTAACAAGATCTTCTCTATCTTAATTTCAACCCTAATCTAATCCTAGCCATGGGCACAACCTACATGCTTCTGCAGTGCTCACACCCAAACAAGTTACACATACTAAGATTTGAACTGAATAAGAGATGACCATTTCTACAGATATAAACTAGAGAAAATTGAAACTTTCCAGGTATTAATTTGCTTTTCTTCAGACCCATTCTTATTTTAATTTTTGATGAATATGCAGCATAGTTGTGACAACATTTTATATTTGTTCATTGATGCATGATGCCTATAGTAGCTCTATGACATTGGTGAAGTTGGAGCTAATTTAGCAGAGTGCTAGAGCACCAAACCATGAGTGGTGTGAGATGGCCTAGGTGCAATATATGCAGTGGTGCACCTTGGGGTGAAGACAATTGCTTTTATGGCTAAAGAACCTATTCCGAAGTAAGGAAAAAGACAAAAAAAAAAAAGTAAGCCCTTTTTTGACAAAAAAAAAAATGAGCTGTTTAAGTTGAACAAGACCATAGATACTGTAAAGGTGTGAATTGGTCACCCAATCAAGAATAAACGCTAATGACTCATGATCAATTGACATATGTATTGAAATTCAGTTGGGCCTTAGAAAGGATGGGATAATTAATTTCATTCCAAGTTAGACAATGAAGGTGATGGAAAAGAATTGCAGCAACCAAATGGATGAGCAATTAAGTGAGACAGTGAATTCTGAGAAAATGGCCTCAATTTGAGGCCTTGATTTACATTTGTTAGTACATAGCCCAAATCCCATCTATCTCATAGTCCAACAACTATGGAGATGGGCCACACATGAGGCATTTCTGGCCTTGTTCTGTTCCATTAAAACACTACGAATTAAGGCTTCCTTGGAGGCTCAGAAATCTATCCCACAAATATCATAGTCATGGAAACAGCATGACTAGCTGACTACCAAATTTTCCAAAAACAATTACAGAACCTGAGCCTGTTTCTAGTTCTGATGCTGTACTTCTGTTCAAAAAGATGATTCTTTAATTATTACATATGTATATCGTAGCTTGTGCATATATATACACTCTCCACACTTAAGTAAAACGCAAACATGAATTATACCTCACGCAAATATCTGGTACCTAATAGCCAGCTAATAATGGTTAAAAATAATATGCAAATTCAGTGACACAGATCAGTACAGCAATCTACACTTCCCATACACAAGCTAAGTTGTTTACCACAAGCAACTGTATCAGTATCACAGCGGTGCTTGTACTACTTAGTAATATATATTCTACAATCTCATCATAACAACCATGAAATATGCCTGGTAAGTTGCTAACCTATTAAACATGTAGAAACTGGCACGCATGCTCACAATCACATCCATATGCATGATAAGTTGGCAACCCACGAATGTAAAAATATCACGTCTGCATGCAGCTACCACTTCAACATAGTATTAGACACTAGAATTTGATTATGCTGACCGTGTAACGAAGGATAAGAACGGAAATTTTTTTTGAAAAAAACTATTGGGGGAGGCGAGCAACAATGCAGAGTGTGCTCGTACAATTATGTCAAAATTAACATATGTACAGAATATTTCTTTGACAAAGCATCACAAGAGAGTACAAGACTAAAGAAAGCACGGCTAGTCGGCTACATTAACAGATAATGGCATGTGTTTCTTATGCGATCAACATAAAGAAGAAAAACATCTGCATAAGCACCAATATTCAGCGTACCAGCTCAGCCAACAAAACAAATATTTAATCATCTTGTTTTGTATCCCAATCCTTCATCTTCTTACTTCCCTTTGGTTTAGCAATAGGTCCCATGCCTGCCATTTTTGCAGTATATTTTGTTCGCAACGGCCCATTTGTAGCCCATCTGAAAATCAACAAGAAATAAGTAAGGGCCATGATTTCTTTGTTCTGAATATCGGAAGTTATTCCCCAGAAAACAGAAAGCAAACTATAAGATATATTTAGATATATCATCCACAAGGCTTTGATTACCCCAGAGGATGGCAAATTAGGCATGACAGATAAAAACTAGAAAGGGGTTTTTTAGTTTTATGCTGAAAAGCATACAAGGTATGTCTTTTATTTAGGCTGGTGTTTTACGAACAGAAGTAGTCGCTAGATAGATCGCACATGTTTTGCTGAAAAAGCAATAGTAGGATGATAATTAAGCAAGCCAGCCAAACAGTTTCAGGTAGAAAATGATAATGCGACAGGAAAGAGTACGTACGGTGCATTCCAATCAGTAGTGTCTTCATTAACAAGATGTGTCCACTTGGTTCTGCCACTCCGACCAAAGTGCTTAACTTGCATGACCTTAGGCAAGATGCTCTTGTCCATCTTATCTTCTCCAGTAGGCTCAGAGAAATCACGGGTGTAGATAGCATCTCTGCCAACTGATTGACTGACGTCATCAACGCTTTCCTGGAAGAAGGCGCCCTTGTGGTAATACTTCTGCATGAAGTTCCACTTCTGTTTGGAACTACGAGAAGGTTTAGGATTCTTCTTGTCCCATTCCCGGCGCTCCTCCTCAGTCATATTCCTCACCTTGTCAATCTCTTCCTTCTCCTTGAGCCTTGCATCTCTTTCCTCCCTGTCCCTCTTAATCCGTGCAATTTCACGGTTCTTCCATGACTCGTACTCCTCTGCTTCGTTCAACTCATCATCGGTATCGACATCCTCGGTGCTAGCCTCCTCGTTTAGCGCCTTCTGAACGTGTTCGTCCTTCTTAATTTCTTCCACGACGATCTTCCTAGACTCAATCTTCCTAGCCTCCAGCCTCTTCTTGACTAGCTCCTCCAGCTGGCGCTCCTCCTCCTCCAGCCGCTCGCGCTCGGCGATAGTGTCACGCTGCGACTTTGGTATGAAGACAGGCTTCACCATGGCCATGCCCATCTGCTCGTCCTCCGAGTCAGTCTCGTACTCAGATTCATCCCCGTCCACATCATCATCTAATACTGGTTCCTCATCCTCCTGAGGAAGCAGCTCCTCCTCCTGCTGCTCCCTAAGGAGCTGCTTGGCCCTTATCCTCCTCCTCCTCTCCTCCTGGGCCTCCTCGTCATCCTCCTCCTCCAACTCGGCCACCTGCCTGTCCCTCTCCTCCTCCGCGGTGGAGACGATCTCGGCCTGCCGTATGCGGCGGTGATCGGCCCTCAGCTCCTCCTTGTTCTCCGCACGGGTCTCGGCGAGGCGCCGGAGCCGCGGATCGTCCTTGGGGGAGCGGTCGCCATCGCCGTCGTGCTTGGGGAACGTCTTGTCGAGGGAAACCCTGGCCGTCCGAATATCGATGTCGTCCTCGGCCTCTCCGCCCCACTCGGGCGCCCTTCCCGCCCAGTAGCGCTTCACCTTGGTCTGGCCAATCTTGCCGCGGAGCTTGTCGCGCACCGCGATGGCGGAATCGCTAACCCCCGCCGACACAGACATGGCGCTTACGGTGTGATTCCCCCCTTCGCGCGCTATCTGCAAGGGCAGAAATTATCAGAGACTTGGTAAGATTTTGGCGGAGAAGGGGGATCTGGCTATCACAGCAAAAAAAAAAAAAAAAAAAAAAAAAAGGCAGACCGAAACGAAAACAATTCTGAGCGGGCTAGGGTTTGGTTACCGCGGGATGAACGGTGTCTCGGGTGGATCTTCACAGCACGCGCGTCCGGTGGAGCGGCGGGGGAGGAGAAGGACGGGCTCCTTGGGCGTGCTTTTGCGGGAGCCAGAGGCGGCGGGGGTTGAGGCGGCGCCGCCAGGGAGGTCCGGCACGGGACGGTGGCTGCGTGAGGTGAACTCAGTTGGGTGGGAATGTGGTGGGATGCACAAGAAGCAGGAGAGCCCTAGGCCCGTGTAGGCCGAATCTGGCTAACGGACCGGCCCGGCATGGCACGCTGGCTTGTTAGGCACGCGGGGGGGCGGAAATGGCCGTTTTCCTCTCCAAGCCTAAAACTGCTCGAAAAAATTGGAAAATTCACATCCCAAAACACGAGACAGCTTCGAGGACGAAGTTTAGTTTAATGGGAAGAGACTGTAACATCCAGGATTTGAGGTTATAAAAAAGAGAAAACAGATGCATTGCATTCATGCATAGAAATCCGAGAAATTTTCGCGCTTTCAAATAAAACTTGTCAAAGTTTCACTTGAGTTGATGTAATTGAAGTAGATTATCAAGTCAAGTGCTATAAACCTCAATGTGACCTTTGCTAAAACCTTATCTTGGATAGAGATGAATTGATCTATGGGTTAGACCAAATGAAACTAGAACTATTACACAATACCTTAAGTAAGGATCAAATATCAAATCCTATAAAGGATCTCAACATGGTATTCCTTGCAACAACCTATGGATACTATTTAACTACAAATCTAAGAAACCAACTAAAATTATGAATCCATTCTTTACTTATCTTTTCTATGTATTTTACTATATAAATGTTCCTACCATGAATCCCATGGTATTTATTTCACTTCAATCTTGGATTCATAACAAGGAGATCAACTCTATTATTTTTCCATAGTTTCCATTCATTATATTATTCTCTATTCAAAATTAGCATACATCAAAACCTAGAGAAAAGAGAGGTCTATATCTATTAGAGAAGTAATATCAACGCTTGAGTTAAACCCTTGGATATATATCCATATGCTCACATCATCATCTTTAAGAATAACCCTAGGATATTATTTAAGATATTTCCTAGAAAGAGAATCATTTATATTAACCATAGATCCTGATGATCACATCATTATCGTTGGAGCATAACCTTGAGATATTATTCAAGTCATTCCCAAGTAAGAGAAACTATTGATGCCAACCTTAGCTATACATATTATAGAATCAAGGGTAACTCTTGAACTAAAAATAAGCTATCTCAACTTGGAATGGTCAGATGATCTAGGATCAAATGGAATAAGACCATATCCTGAGTTGATGAAGTAAAGAAGAGACTAATCCAACTAAACTAGACAAGTGGAGCCTTAGCCTAGATATCTAAAGAGATCTTGTGAGTACACCATAAACCCTAGAATAATCCATTCCTCTATAAGAGAGCTCAGGCTAAAGTGTTACATACAAACAAATTGATCAAGCACTTGATCCTGGAGGAGAGAACCATACCTCACTAGCAATACCCTTAGAACCCAACCCATATGATCACCACAAAGTGGGTGTTGATTATAAAACCCTAAGAGCCTAGAATGAGTGTGATGAAAGGGTTATATTAGAGAGAGGTTAGTGAGTAGTGAGTTGATCATATCTAATGCATGATCATGCTTTGAAGATATATAAGTATTAGATAAAACTTTACATGGTAAGCAGATATCATCCATCACATGAAATCATAGGGAGATCACTAGTAAGCAACCCTAGATTTATATCTCAATCCTAACTTGTGAATCACTTGGTGATCATAAGTAGAATCCTACCACATCTATATTCCACTTGTTCCTCAATGAATGAACATAAGAAAATCTTAGTGCCAAACCCTATACTTAATCTGGTGTGAATAACCATTCATTCTTATAACCAAAGGCAACCATGATGAGAACCATAGCCACTCTAGATATTTCAAAGCTAGATAAAGATAATAATAGTAGTCAACTTGTAAGAGATAAAGCCAATTCTCAAGTCTTTAGCAAGTAGGTGAACACATGAAAGATTAGGCAAGTGACCATGTTCTCATTGATAGGGGAGACTAAACCCTAGACCACCTCTCTATTCCACTTATGTTTCAACTAGTAAAACATAAGCTAAACCTAGATAATTCAACATGAGAGATCAACCCTATTACTAAGCCCTATCCTTAAAACCATGAGATTTAACCAAACAATACTTATTAGAATTTCATTCAAGATTGTGAGACAAACAAATAAAACTTTAATCCTCAAGTTGCATTCTAATGTTGTTTCTAAGAGAATATATCTTCTTATGGGAAAATAATTAGACCTCTTAGGATCCAAGACCAAACCTTTATATCTTCCACCAATGTTCTTTGAATATCATTAATAATCTCCAAGACTTATAAATATTGGGGCACGTGAAATCATGCTATTGGATCACCTTCTTGAATTAGAAATCAAATAACAAAATTTACTTTGTAAATTATTTCTTGCAAAGTAATACCACTTAAAATCTTACCTCTCACTAGGTACTTAGAAAGGCCTTTTGGAAAATAAATTGAAGCATTTTAAGTGGATATCCAAAATCATACCTATTAGAATATTTAACTCAAATCCCTAATAGTAATCAATAAACCAAAATTTTATATATATGTTAAATTTCCTAATACACCACAATAACATTTAAATATATCTTGGATGAATTCCAGTAGTACTTAAATAAGAAAGTTTAAAACAAAGTATAATTCAAATTTTAAATCAAACAACAAATAACAAAATAAAAATAAAAGAGAAGAGAAGAGAGGCTTACCAGACCGAACCAGGCTAGCACAGCCCGAAGGAGCCCAGTAGCAGTCGAGTCGGCCAAGCCCACCAGCGGCCCAGCCCAAATAACCCTTCGCTTATCCCCAACAGCAGAAGACGTCTTCGTCTTTGTCTCCGCCTCATTCGCACGCACAGGAGATCGACACCGCGATGAGGTGAGCCACGTGTCGCGGTCGCCGTCGTCGTTGTTGACTTCACTGCATGGCCTAGGCCGTATAAAAGCATCGCAGAAGCACTCGTGTCCTCTTCTCTAACCCTAGGTCGCAGAAAATGAAACCCTAGCTCGCCGTCCGTTTCCTATCGCTGCCATTTGGGGCATCCCCGTGTCACGCCGTGGACGCCATCATCGTCGCCATGCTCGACTTGCCCAGCCCAAGCAAGGAATCGAGCTGGGGAGCATCGAGTATCGTGAATCGGTCTCTTCTCTGTCACCGGGTATCGCCAGGAACAGCTGTGGTGACCTGGCATACCACTACATGGTGTAGTATGCAAGTCTGATATAACACCAATGAAACACCGTTCCACTAGTATTATATCGCTCAGAGTGGTACAACAGAAACATATGCGGGTCCAAGGCATGTCTATAGAATTACATACGGACTACGTTACATAAGATCAACACAGACCTCCTACTTTACAATGAGGTAAATGCGTAAATAAACTCCAGAAGAATGACTCGTAGTCTAGTCTTATCACGAACTCTATTTGTAGAGTGTTTAACTAGGTATAGAGGCTATGAATAGATTCTAGCTAAATAGGAGCTAGGTTTAGGAAACTAGTTCCTTTCTATTGCTAAGCTAGGTTTTATCCTTATTGGATGTGGTGTTTGACTCTCCTGTCAGGTTCCTGTCCCTTGAAGTAATTGTTGATTCCTCGGTCTTCGAGTTGCACTGTAGATCCTCCTTCGATGCCTCCATATCTAAGCAGGGGATTTAAGAGTGGGATGAGTACGAGCGTACTCAACAAGTTCATTATAGGAAAGAGGTGTTTAATGCACTAGCTACGGCATTAGACCGGAAAGTCTAATACCAATGCAGGTTTTCATAACCATTTCTTCAAAAGGTTGCTTTTATTCGGAAGAACTATGTCCGTCGGCCTTCACCGGTTTACTAGAACTTCATGGAGTTCCTTTCCGGCAGTCGTTCGCAATTCCATATCCCGGAACAGGGAGTGACAGGTCACGATTCATTACACTCTGCAGAGGTGTGTTGCTTTACCCATAAGAGATCTTAACCTTGGTGCCAATCGGGTGATCTTCCCGTCCACACTTCCTTTGGTGTGAGGCCCGGTATAAGGTCTAGCCAATCATGTTCCTCCGCTACCTCGAACACCCACCCTTTGTTGCAGTTCCGACCTTGGGTCCTCGCCGGTCAGCGTATCCAAAGGATACCTTCCGACCTCGACTATTACCAGGTCGCAACCATGGTCCTTTGATGTCAACGGGATCTTCTATTCTTGTAGACAGTGTTGGGCCTCCAAGAGCAGAGGTTTGTAGAACAGCAGCAAGTTTCCCTTAAGTGGATCACCCAAGGTTTATCGAACTCAGGGAGGAAGAGGTCAAAGATATCCCTCTCATGCAACCCTGCAACCACAAAGCAAGAAGTCTCTTGTGTCCCCAACACACCTAATAGGTGCACTAGTTCGGCGAAGAGATAGTGAAATACAGGTGGTATAAATAAGTATGAGCAAGTGGCAACGGCACCGGAAAAGTGCTTTGCCCAGGATAGTAAACAAGCAGTAGTAACGCAGCGAGTAGTAATGCGGTAAAAACGAGTAAACAAGCGGCGATAGCGATATTTAGGAACAAGGCCTAGGGATTACACTTTCACTAGTGGACACTCTCAACATTGATCACATAACGGAATAGATAAATGCATACTCTACACTCTTGTTGGATGATGAACACTATTGCGTAGGATTACACGAACCCTCAATGCCGGAGTTAACAAGCTCCACAATTCAATGTTCATATTTAAATAACCTTAGAGTGCATGAAAGATCAACATAACCAAATAGATCACATCAATACCGTCACGAGTAATAGTTAACTTCACAATCTACAAGAGATCATGATCATAGCCTACGACAAGAACCACACTGGTGCACACACTAGTCACCTTTACACCATGCGGGAGGAATAGACTACTTTAATAACATCACTAGAGTAGCACATAGATGAATTGTGATACAAAACACATTGCAATCATAAAGAGATATAAATAAGCACTTCACTACGCCATTCATAACGGTGAATAAGTATTCGTGAAATATAGCCTAAGAGACTCACACGGTGCACACACTAGTCACCTTTACACACGTGGGACAAGGAGTCTCCGGAGATCACATAAGTAAAACCCACTTGACTAGCATAATGACATCTAGATTACAAGCATCATCATATGAATCTCAATCATGTAAGGCAGCTCATGAGATTATTGTATTGAAGCACATAGGAGAGAGATTAACCACATAGCTACCGGTACAGCCCCCGAGCCTCGATGGAGAACTACTCCCTCCTCATGGGAGACAGCGAGCGTTGATGGAGATGGTGGTGGTGTCGATGGAGAAGCCTTCCGGGGGCACTTCCCCGTCCCGGCGGCGTGCCGGAACAGGAGACTCCTGTCCCCGGATCTTGGCTTCGCGATGGCGGCGGCTCCGGAAGGTTTCTCGTACGCGTGGCTTTTCCGTATCGTGTTTTAGGTCCGGGACCTTTATATAGGCAAAGAGGCGGCGTCGGAAGGTCAACGGGGCGACGACACCATAAGGCGGCGCGGCCGGGGCTCCGGGCCGCGCCGGCCTATCATCCGGGGCCTGTGTGGCCCCCTCCGGCGACTCTCGTGTGTTCCGGATGCTTCCGGGCAAAATAGGAACCCGGGCGTTGATTTCGTCCAATTCGAGAATATTTCGTTACTAGGATTTACGAAACCAAAAACAACGTAGAAACGTAACTCGGCACTTCGGCATCTTGTTAATAGGTTAGTTCCAGAAAATGCACGAATATGACATAAAGTGTGCCTAAAACATGTAGATATCACCAATAATGTGGCATGGAACATAAGAAATTATCGATACGTCGGAGACGTATCGCATCCCCAAGCTTAGTTTCTCGCTCGTCCCGAGCAGGTAAACGATAACAAAGATAATTTCTGGAGTGACATGCCATCATAACCTTGATCATATTGTAAACATATGTAATGAATGCAGCGATCAAAACAATGGTAATGACATGAGCAAACAACTGAATCATAAAGCGATGACTTTTCATGAATAGCACTTTCAAGACAAGCATCAATAAGTCTTGCATAAGAGTTAACTCATAAAGCAATAAATCAAAGTAAAGGTGTTGAAGCAACACAAAGGAAGATTAAGTTTCAGCGGTTGCTTTCAACTTGTAACATGTATATCTCATGGATAATTGTCAATGTAAAGTAATATAACAAGTGCAATATGCAAGTATGTAGGAATCAATGCACAGTTCACACGAGTGTTTGCTTCTTGAGGTGGAGAGAAATAGGTGAACTGACTCAACATTAAAAGTAAAAGAAAGGTCCTTCAAAGAGGAAAAGCATCGATTGCTATATTTGTGCTAGAGCTTTTATTTTGAAAACAAGAAACAATTTTGTCAACGGTAGTAATAAAGCATATGTATCATGTAAATTACATCTTACCAAGTTGCAAGCCTCATGCATAGTATACTAATAGTGCCCGCACCTTGTCCTAATTAGCTTGGACTACCGGATCATCGCAATACACATGTTTTAACCAAGTGTCACAAAGGGGTACCTCCATGCCGCTTCGTACAAAGGTCTAAGGAGAAAGCTCGCATTTTGGATTTCTCGCTTTTGATTATTCTCAACTTAGACATCCATACCGGGACAACATGGACAACAGATATTGGACTCCTCTTTAATGCATAAGCATGTGGCAACAATTAGTATTCTCATATGAGATTGAGGATATATGTCCAAAACTGAAACTTCCACCATGATTCATGGCTTTACTTAGTGGCCCAATGTTCTTCTCTAACAATATGCATGCTCCAACCATTAAGGTGGTAGATCTCTCTTACTTCATACAAGACGGACATGCATAGCAACTCACATGATATTCAACAAAGAGTAGTTGATGGCGTCCCCAGAAACATGGTTATCGCACAACAAGCAACTTAATAAGAGATAAAGTGCATAAGTACATATTCAATACCACAATAGTTTTTAAGCGATTTGTCCCATGAGCTATATATTGCAAAGGTAAAGAATGGAAATTTTAAAGGTAGCACTCAAGCAATTTACTTTGGAATGGCGGAGAAATACCATGCAGTAGGTAGGTATGGTGGACACAAATGGCATAGTGGTAGGCTCAAGGATTTTGGATGCATGAGAAGTATTCCCTCTCGATACAAGGTTTAGGCTAGCAAGGTTTATTTGAAACAAACACAAGGATGAACGGTGCAGCAAAACTCACATAAAAGACATATTGTAAACATTATAAGACTCTACACCGTCTTCCTTGTTGTTCAAAACTCAATATTAGAAATTATCTAGACTTTAGAGAGACCAAATATGCAAACCAAATTTTAGCAAGCTCTATGTGTTTCTTCATTAATAGGTGCAAAGTATATGATGCAAGAGCTTAAACATGAGCACAACAATTTCCAAGTATCAAATTATTCAAGACATTTTACCAATTACTACATGTAGCATTTTCCGTTTCCAACCATATA
>NC_061509.1:80380577-80415523 GCF_022539505.1 Lolium rigidum | reverse complement strand
TACTTCCTCATGAGCTATAAAACATTGACACAAATCAGAGGTGATAAATTTTGAATTATTTAAAGGTAGCACTCAAGCAATTTACTTTGGAATGGCGGAGAAATACCATGTAGTAGGTAGGTATGGTGGACACAAATGGCATAGTGGTTGGCTCAAGGATTTTGGATGCATGAGAAGTATTCCCTCTCGATACAAGGCTTAGGCTAGCAAGGTTGTTTGAAACAAACACAAGGATGAACCGGTGCAGCAAAACTCACATAAAAGACATATTGTAAACATTATAAGACTCTACACCGTCTTCCTTGTTGTTCAAAACTCAATACTAGAAATTATCTAGACTTTAGAGAGACCAAATATGCAAACCAAATTAGCAAGCTCTAGGTGTTTCTTCATTAATGGGTGCAAAGTATATGATGCAAGAGCTTAAACATGAGCACAACAATTGCCAAGTATCAAATTATTCAAGACATTCTACCAATTACTACATGTAGCATTTTCCGTTTCCAACCATATAACAATTAACGAAACAGTTTCAACCTTCGCCATGAATATTATGAGCTAAGAACACATGTGTTCATATGAACCAGCGGAGCGTGTCTCTCTCCCACACAAGCATTTATTCAAACAAAAACAAAAACAAAAACATACAGACGCTCCAAGTAAAGTACATAAGATGTGACGGAATAAAAATATAGTTTCAGGGGAGGAACCTGATAATGTTGTCGATGAAGAAGGGGATGCCTTGGGCATCCCCAAGCTTAGACGCTTGAGTCTTCTTAAAATATGCGGGGGTGAACCACCGGGGCATCCCCAAGCTTAGAGCTTTCACTCTCCTTGATCATATTGCATCATACTCCTCTCTTGATCCTTGAAAACTTCCTCCACACCAAACTCGAAACAACTCATTAGAGGGTTAGTGCACAATAAAAATTAACATGTTCAGAGGTGACACAATCATTCTTAACACTTCTGGACATTGCATAAAGCTACTGGACATTAATGGATCAAAGAAATTCATCCAACATAGCAAAAGAGGCAATGTGAAATAAAAAGGCAGAATCTGTCAAAGCAGAACAGTCCGTAAAGATGGATTTTATTGAGGCACCATACTTGCTCAAATGAAAATGCCCAAATTGAATGAAAGTTGCGTACATATCTGAGGATCACGCACGTAAATTGGCATATTTTTCTGAGCTACCTACGGAGGGGCAGGTCGAAATTCGTGACAGACAAAGAAATGCAGCAATCTGCGCAGTAATCCAAATCTAGTATGAACCTTACTATCAAAGACTTTATTTGGCACAACAAAACACAAAACTAAGATAAGGAGAGGTTTCTACAGTAGTAAACAACTTCCAAGACTCAAATATAAAATAAAAGTACTGTAGCAAAATAAACACATGGGTTATCTCCCAAGAAGTTCTTTCTTTATAGCCATTAAGATGGGCTCAGCAGTTTTAATGATGCACTCGCAAGAGATAGTATTTGAAGCAAAAGAGAGCATCAAGAGGCAAATTCAAAACACATTTAAGCCTAACATGCTTGTAAATAAACAAATTATGTAGGCATAATGCAACAAACATAGAAAGATAAAACAAGTGTAACTTCAAAGATTTCAGCATATAGAGAGGTGTTTTAGTAACATGAAAACTTCTACAACCATATTTTCCTCTCTCATAATAACTTTCAGTAGCATCATGAGCAAACTCAACAATATAACTATCAAATGAAACATTCTTATCATGAGTCTCATGCATAAAATTATTACTCTCCACATAGGCATAGTCAATTTTATTAGTTGTAGTGGGAGCAAATTCAACAAAGTAGCTACCATTATTATTCTCATTATCAAATATAGGAGGCATAGTGTAATCATAATCAAATTTATCCTCCATAACAGGCGGTACTAAAAGACTACTATCATTATAATCATCATAAATAGGAGGCAAAGTATCATCAAAGTAAATTTTCTCCTCAATGCTTGGGGGACTAAAAATATCATGCTCATCAAAACCAGCTTCCCCAAGCTTAGAATTTTCCATATCATTAGCAACAATGGTATTCAAAGTATTCATACTAATATGTTCCATAGGTTTTTTAATTTTCGCATCAAACCATCCATGTCTTAAATCAGGAAATAGAATAAGAAGCTCATTGTTGTCCATTATGCCAAACTAGTGTAAACAAGAAACAAAAAGATGCAATTGCAGGATCTAAAGGAAATAGCTTCGAGCACACACACAACGGCAACGAGAAAAGTACTTTTACACGGGACCGGAGTATGAGTGCCTTTTACCTTTCCTCCCCGGCAACGAGCGCCGGAAAATAGCTTGATGTCTACGGGTGCTTCTATTCTTGTAGACAATGTTGGGCCTCCAAGAGCAGAGGTTTGTAGAACAGCGGCAAGTTTCCCTTAAGTGGATCACCCAAGGTTTATCGAACTCAGGGAGGAAGAGGTCAAAGATATCCCTCTCATGCAACCCTGCAACCACAAAGCAAGAAGTCTCTTGTGTCCCCAACACACCTAATAGGTGCACTAGTTTGGCGAAGAGATAGTGAAATACAAGTGGTATGAATGAATATGAGCGGTGGCAACGGCACCGGAAAAAGTGCTTTGCCCGGGACGGTAAACAAGCGGTAGTAACGCGGCGATGGTAACGCGGTAAAACAGGTAAACAAGCAGCGATAGCGATATTTAGGAACAAGGCCTAGGGATTAGACTTTCACTAGTGGACACTCTCAACTTTGATCACATAACGAGAACAGATAAATGCATACTCTACACTCTCTTGTTGGATGATGAACACCACTAATTGCGTAGGATTACACGAACCCTCAATGCCGGAGTTAACAAGCTCCACAATATTCAATATTCATATTTAAATAACCTTAGAGTGCATGACAGATCAACACAACTAAACCAAGTACTAACATAGCATGCACACTGTCACCTTCACACTATGTAGGAGGAATAAATCACATCAATACCATCATAGCAATAGTTAACTTCATAATCTACAAGAGATCATAATCATAGCCTACGCCAAGTACTAACACGGATGCACACACTGTCACCATTACACCGTGCGGGAGGAATAAAACTACTTTAATAACATCACTAGAGTAGCACATAGATAAATTGTGATACAAAACACATTGCAATCATAAAGAGATATAAATAAGCACTTCACTATGCCATTCATAACCGTGAATAAGTATTCTATCAAATATAGCCTAAGAGACCCACCCGGTGCACACACTGTCACCTTTACACACGTGGGACAAGGAGTCTCCGGAGATCACATAAGTAAAACCCACTTGACTAGCATAATGACATCTAGATTACAAGCATCATCATATGAATCTCAATCATGTAAGGCAGCTCATGAGATTATTGTATTGAAGTACATAGGAGAGAGATTAACCACATAGCTACCGGTACAGCCCAGAGCTTCGATGGAGAACTACTCCCTCCTCATGGGAGACAAGCAGCGTTGATGAAGATGGCGGTGGTGTCGATGGAGGAGCCTTCCGGGGGCACTTCCCCGTCCCGGCGGCGTGCCGGAACAGAGACTCCTGTCCCCCAGATCTTGGCTTCGCGATGGCGGCGGCTCTGGAAGGTTTCTCGTACCGTGGCTCTTCCGTATCGTGTTTTAGGTCAGGGACCTTTTTATAGGCGAAGAGGCGGAGTCGGAGAGGCGACGAGGCGGTGACACACTAGGGGGGGCGCGCCCCCCCCCCTAGGCCGTGCCGGCCTGTCATCTGGGGGCCCAGTGGCCCCCCTCTGGCGACTCTCGGGTGTTCTGGAAGCTTCGTGGAAAAATAGGATGCTGGGTCTTGATTTCGTCCGATTCCGAGAATATTTCCTTACTAGGATTTATGTAACCAAAAACAGCGAGAAAACGAGAACTGGCCCTTCGGCATCTCGTCAATAGGTTAGTTCCGGAAAACGCATAATAATGACATAAAGTATGCATAAAACATGTAGATATCATCAATAATGTGGCATGGAACATAAGAAATTATCGATACGTCGGAGACGTATCAGCATCCCCAAGCTTAGTTCCTGCTCGTCCCGAGCAGGTAAACGATAACAAAGATAATTTACGGAGTGACATGCCATCATAACCTTGATCATACTATTGTAAGCATATGTAATGAATGCAGCGATCAAAATAATGGTAATGACATGAGTAAACAAGCTGAATCATAAAGCAAAGACTTTTCATGAATAGCACTTCAAGACAAGCATCAATAAGTCTTGCATAAGAGTTAACTCATAAAGCAATAAATCAAAGTAAAGGTATTGAAGCAACACAAATGAAGATTAAGTTTCAGCGGTTGCTTTCAACTTGTAACATGTATATCTCATGGATAATTGTCAACATAGAGTAATATAACAAGTGCAATATGCAAGTATGTAGGAATCAATGCACGAGTTCACACAAGTGTTTGCTTCTTGAGGTGGAGAGAAATAGGTGAAGCTGACTCAACATAAAAGTAAAAGAAAGGTCCTTCGCGAGAGGGAAGCATTGATTGCTATATTTGTGCTAGAGCTTTGGTTTTGAAAACATAAAGAGAGCATAAAAGTAAAATTTTGAGAGGTGTTTGTTGTTGTCAACGAATGGTAGTGGGCACTCTAACTACCTTATCAACCGGACTTTCAAGAGCGGCTCCCATGAAGGACGTTGTCTCTACCGAGCAAGGTAGATCATCCCTCTTCTCTTTTGTTTACACATGTACTTTAGTTTCATTATTTATGGATGACACTCCTCCCAACCTTTTGCTTACACAAACCATGGCTAACCGAATCCTCGGGTGCCTTCCAACAATCACATACCATGAAGGAGTGTCTATTTGCAAAATTAAGTTGCTTACTGATGAATCAGAGCAAAACATGTGAAGAGAATTATTAATGCAAGTTAATTAATCGGGGCTAGGAACCCCATTGCCGGCTCTTTTTGCAAAATTATTGGATAAGCGGATGAAGCCACTAGTCCATTGGTGAAAGTACGTCCGAAGTAAATGACAAGATCGAAAGATAAACACCACATACTTCCTCATGAGCTATAAAACATTGACACAAATCGAGAGGTGATAAATTTTGAATTATTTAAAGGTAGCACTCAAGCAATTTACTTTGGAATGGCGGAGAAATACCATGTAGTAGGTAGGTATGGTGGACACAAATGGCATAGTGGTTGGCTCAAGGATTTTGGATGCATGAGAAGTATTCCCTCTCGATACAAGGCTTAGGCTAGCAAGGTTATTTGAAACAAACACAAGGATGAACCGGTGCAGCAAAACTCACATAAAAGACATATTGTAAACATTATAAGACTCTACACCGTCTTCCTTGTTGTTCAAAACTCAATACTAGAAATTATCTAGACTTTAGAGAGACCAAATATGCAAACCAAATTAGCAAGCTCTAGGTGTTTCTTCATTAATGGGTGCAAAGTATATGATGCAAGAGCTTTTTATAGGCGAAGAGGCGGAGTCGGAGAGGCGACGAGGCGGTGACACACTAGGGGGGCGCGCCCCCCCCTAGGCCGCGCCGGCCTGTCATCTGGGGGCCCAGTGGCCCCCCTCTGGCGACTCTCGGGTGTTCTGGAAGCTTCGTGGAAAATAGGATGCTGGGTCTTGATTTCGTCCGATTCCGAGAATATTTCCTTACTAGGATTTCTGGAACCAAAAACAGCAGAAAACAGGAACTGGCCCTTCGGCATCTCGTCAATAGGTTAGTTACGGAAAACGCATAATAATGACATAAAGTATGCATAAAACATGTAGATATCATCAATAATGTGGCATGGAACATAAGAAATTATCGATACGTCGGAGACGTATCAGTCTCCAACAACAAGGACAAGGAGCCTTCGGAGGAAGGTATCCAAGACCCCGAGTTGAAGGAAGAAGTCAAGGAGGATGAAGAGGAAGTCGAGGAAGTTCCGCGAGTACGCCCGCGCACCACCATTACGAGCATCGGAGTGGTGTCAAACCCGTTCAACGCCAAGAAGAGTGCACGGATTAGGACCGGAGGAGGAGTTCCACGTCATTACCTAGCTCCAAAGACATCTTCTTCAGGCACTTACCATCCTTTCCGCAATCTAATCTTCAATAATCAAATTGAAAGGACTCCCAAGGCAGCATTGCCTAGCAATTGGGATATAGATCGTTCTAACACTGCAGAAAGGACGAAGCCTGAAGCTGAAGGATGGGGAAATAACTCCAAGAATTGGGACTCGCCGTTTGATATACTTCTTAATCGCGTCGAGCACAATTCGAGAGATGATCCGCAACCTCATGTACAAGATTGATGAGCTTCAGGAGCTTGTGGAGAAGCTTGTCGGGAATTCATCACCACCACCGCCAAAGGATTGATTCATCATCGGTATTGGCATCCCCTTGGTTTGTTCCAAGCTTGGGGGAGTGCCGCGGTATCACATCATCACTACCTTTTACTTTTTACTATCAAGTAGTGTCATATCATGAGTAGGGAAGTTATCGTATAAGATGGGTTGCAGTGTGGAAGTGTCTCTCCTTTAGTTGGTTGTCTATGTATCCCTTGGTGTGAGTTATCGATATGAAATATTAATGAGAAGTCTTATCATTTACATATTGCACATCTTATTTTAGTTTGCAATTTCTGTTATATGATTGATCTTGATTTTAGTATTGGTACCACTTTGGGAGCATTGAGTAAATCTATTTGGTTTTGGCAAACTTAGCATTGGTCAATAGCAACAACACCTTGAGGTTTAAGTAGAAGAGAAATACATATAGTTGTTTCATTGTCTTCCTTTCTTGTTAGCTCATAGCTTATTATTCTAAAGTTGAAATTGTTTGTGCTTACAAGAAAGATGCATGATTATGTCTATCACATGTATATTTGCTTGTTTCCCTCAACTCTTATGCTTGCTAATTAACCTTGCTAGCCAAAGACTCGTGCCGAGAGGGAATGCTTCTCGTGCATCCAAACCTCGAACCCAAACCTATGCCATTTGTGTCCACCATATCTACCTACTGCATGGTATTTTCTGCCATTCCAAGTAAATACTTCATGTGCTACCTTTAAACAATTCAAAACTTATTACTCCTTATTTGTGTCAATGTTCTATAGCTCATGATGAAGTATGTGGTGTTTTATCTTTCAGTCTTGTTAGGCAGCCTCCACTAATGGACTAGTGGCTTCATCCACTTATCCTATAATTTTGCAATAAGAGCTGGCAACGGGGTTCCCAGCCCCAATTAATCAACTTTCATTAATAATTCTCTTCACATGTTTTGCTCTGATTCATCAGTAAGCAACCTAATTTTGCTCTGATTGTGTAAGCAAAAGGTTGGGGGGAGTGTCATCCTTAAATAAACTGAAGTACATGTGTAAACACAAGAGAAGAGGGATGATCTACCTTGCTGGTAGAGATAACGTCCTTCATGGGAGCCGCTCTTTGGAGGTCTGTTTGGCAAGGGGGTTAGAGTACCCGCTACCGATCGTTGACAACAACAAACACCTCTCAAAACTTTACTTTTATTCTCTTTATATGATTGCAAAACTGAAAAAGCTCTAGCACATGATTTAATCCCTGCTTCCTCTGCGAAGGGCCTGTCTTCTACTTTATGTTGAGTCGGTAAACCTATTTCCCTCCATCTCAAGCAAGCATTTTAGTTGTTGTGATCAAACTATTATATTGTGATTTGCTTCATCATGTCTTTTATTCTTCCTTGTTTAGTACAAGTTTTATCTGAATGAATATAGCTTTGAAAGTTATCAATGATCATTATGATTGAGTATGCAAGATAAGCCATATAAACTTTAACATGAGAGTGCTGCTCAATAGATCTTTACTATTAAATTGCTAACCGTTGTTCGTAGGTGTACGTCGTGGCTGTTTAGCTCGTTCCCGCGAGCATATATGGGCCGAGGCCCAACAAAACTCTGTCCGCGAGCACATATGGGCCGAGGCCTAATAAAACTCTGTGAAACATTTTCCTCTACGCTGCGGACGCGCGTGCCGCTCTCGGAAGCAGCGGTGCTGAGACAAGCTGCGCCCTGGCCGCAGATTTGGTCGGATCTAGCCAAGAAACTAATTGACTTTCAACACAGTGACTTCATCCTGCTCTTGTTGCTGTTGTCCGATGGAAACGGGGAGCTGGCATCGTGTTGCGCGTCATCGGCGTGGAGTTGGACCTGCTTCTCTGATGCAGAAGCTAGCTATATACAGAGAAAGACAGAGATGAGACTGTGGTGTTCTAACCCAATCGATCATATTCCACACAAGATGGGATGGAATGCATGCACCTCAGGCTAGCTGGGCATTCGGGTTGACTCAAAAAAAATCTTTGTAATTTCGGTTTTGAAGTAAAACCTGAAATTTGTCCAATTTTTTTGGTACCCAATAATTCGTCAAATTTTTGCATTTTAATTTCGGTTTGAAAAAAGTGAAACCTGAAATTTGTCCAATTTTTTGGATACCGGATAGTTAGTCAAATAAATATTTTAATTTCGGTTTTGAAGTGAAACCTGATTTTTTTTCAAATTTTTTGATAGCCGATAATTCGACCATGTTAACACAATGCGAAATGCCCTAAAAATGTGTGCATATGGCATTGTGTCTATATCGAAATGAATTATGAAATCGTAGCAACGCACGGGTATTTTGCTAGTAAGTATAATCTGTTAACTGTTCTCTGACCAAGAACAAAGTTTGCCATCACCAACTATGATTTCTTATGCACCTTTATTTGTGATTACCTTATACTTGTTTCAAGTTGAGTTATATGAGGAAGTTGTTTACTAGAATGTCTTGTGTGAATGAACATGATGCTTCTTGTCCGTATTTGATTTATCGACTCTTCACTCCACAAACATGTGGTCCTGTTTACCGAGTTCAGTTTCGCTTGGGGACAAGCGAGGTCTAAGCTTGGGGGAGTTGATACGTCCAATTTGCATCACTATTTTATATCATAATTTGCTGTTATTCATTGATATATTTCATATTTGGAGATAATACTTATGTTATTTCATCTATTTTGCATGATTCATGATTATTGGAGGATCGCGCACCGGAGCCAGGATTCTGCTGGAAAAAGCACCGTCAGAACGCAATATTTCGGAAGATCAACAATTGATGGGAATTACACGAAAACTCCTATTTTTCCATATGACGAAGGGAGCCAGAAGGGGAAGGCGAGGAGGGCCGCCATGGGCCCCCCTCACGGGCCGGCGCGGGCCCCTGCCCGGCCGCGCCGCCACGTGAGGAGGGGGCCCACAGCCCCCTCTCGCCTCCTTTTCTTCGCGTACTCCTTCGTCCCGAAAACCTAAGCCGGAGAGGGTACGTCGCGAAGAGTCACGGCCACCTCGCGGGGCGGAGAACACCGGAGAGAAAAGAGCTCTCCGGCGGGCAGGAATCCGCCGGGGAAATTCCCTCCCGGAGGGGAAATCGACGCCATCGTCACCGCCATCGAGCTGGACATCATCTCCATCACCATCACCATCATCTTCATCATCATCACCGCCGTCTCCACCGCTGCACCTCGTCACCGCTGTAGCAATTTGGGTTTGATCTTGATTGTTTGATAGGGGAAACTCTCCCGGTGTTGATTTCTACTTGTTATTGATGCTATTGAGTGAAACCGTTGAACCAAGGTTTATGTTCAGATTGTTATTCATTATCATATCACCTCTGATCATGTTCCATATGATGTCTCGTGAGTAGTTCGTTTAGTTCTTGAGGACATGGGTGAAGTCTAAATGTTAGTAGTGAAGTATGGTTGAGTAGTATTCAATGTTATGATATTTAAGTTGTGGTGTTATTCTTCTAGTGGTGTCGTGTGAACATCGACTACACGACACTTCACCTTTATGGGCCTAGGGGAATGCATCTTGTACTCGTTTGCCAATTGCGGGGTTGCCGGAGTGACAGAAACCTGAGCCCCCGTTGGTATATCGATGCAGGAGGGATCGCAGGATCTCAGAGTTTAAGGCTGTGGTTAGATTTATCTTAATTACTTTCTTTTAGTTGCGGATGCTTGCAAGGGGTATAATCACAAGTATGTATTAGTCCTAGGAAGGGCGGTACATTAGCATAGGTTCACCCACACAACACTTATCAAAACAATGAAGATTAATTAGCCGTATGTAGCGAAAGCACTAGACTAAAATCCCGTGTGTCCTCGAGAACGTTTGGTCATTATAAGTAAACAAACCGGCTTGTCCTTTGTGCTAAAAAGGATTGGGCCACTCGCTGCAATTATTACTCTCGCACTTTACTTACTCATACTTTATTCATCTGTTACATCAAAACCCCCTGAATACTTGTCTGTGAGCATTTACAGTGAATCCTTCATCGAAACTGCTTGTCAACACCTTCTGCTCCTCGTTGGGATCGACATTCTTACTTATCGAAGATACTGCGATACACCCCCTATACTTGTGGGTCATCAGCTGACGGACATAGTTCTTCTGAATAAAAGCAACCTTTTGAAGAAATGGTTATGAAAACCTGCATTGGTATTAGACTTTCTGGTCTAATGCTGTAGCTAGTGCATTAAACACCTCTTTCCTATAATGAACTTGTTGAGTACGCTCGTACTCATCCCACTCTTAAATCCCCTGCTTAGATATGGAGGCATCGAAGGAGGATCTACAGTGCAACTCGAAGACCGAGGAATCAACAATTACTTCAAGGGACATGAACCTGACAGGAGAGTCAAACACCACATCCAACAAGGATAAAACCTAGCTTAGCAATAGAAAGGAACTAGTTTCCTAAACCTAGCTCCTATTTAGCTAGAATCTATTCATAGCCTCTATAGCTAGTTAAACACTCTACAAATAGAGTTCGTGATAAGACTAGACTACGAGTCGTTCTTCTGGAGTTTATTTACAGATTTACCTCATTGTAAAGTAGGAGGCTGTGCTGATCTTATGTAACAGAGTCTGTATGTAATTCTATAGACATGCCTTGGACCCGCATATGTTTATGTTGTACCACTCTGAGCGATATAATACTAGTGGAACGGTGTTTCATTGGTGTTATATCAAACTTGCATACTACACCATGCAGTGGTATGCCGGGTCAGCATAGTTGGTATCAGAGCAAATGCTTTGACCCTAGGATTAAAACCCTTTAAAGGAGACCTATAGGATTGGTAGTGTCTATAGGAAGTTGTATTAGCTAAGTCAACTATGCTAAACCAATACTTCTAATGACTTGAGATGGATATTCACTTGAGAATAATCCTAACACACTTGAGTCAACCTTTCTTACCTATCTTTCCAAAGTGAAGTTAGTTAGCTAATCCCAAGTATGTAGCATACCATTAAGTCCTTAAAACAATAGATGAGTAGATCACTGTTGGTATACAATACATGATAGTCCAAATAGAGGATACAACCATAAGGAAGATATCCTATTGGAAGATGCGTACCAACACATGTTAAAGTTAAGTAGGAGTTATTTAGACCTGTAATAGGAGTAATATCAAGTGATGAAGATAAGTATATAAGGAAGATATCCTGCTAGAAGGTGTATACCCAGACAAGTAATGGGTAAGTAAAATCTATCCAAACTTGTGAAACATTTGATAGTAAGTGATAAATATAAGTTAGATAAAGTAGTATAGACCATAATGAGTCAATCATGGGAAGTAAGGAAGAGAGATATGAATGTTAATCATATATGATTCACTTGAGAGTCATTATGTGATGAGTAGAACATCCTAAATAACTAGGAGGAGTACAATAAGAAGCCAAGTGTTAAACAATAGTGCAAGATTACTGATCCAAAACCATGGGAAGTGTGCCAAGCACATCATGACCATATGTTTATGATAGAAACACTTGGAAGTATAGGAGCTAAATTCCAATAGTTATGTGTCTAGAATAGTGATGGTAGAACCAGACATATCATGTGAAGTAGTCCTCAACAAAATGGAAGCTAAGTTAGTACTTCCAAAGAAAATTAGGTTAACCTTAACTATCCGAGACCACTTTGTTTCAATTTTATCTCATTGCGAATGTGCAATGAAGGTAAAGGTTGAGACAAATAGTAGAATCCCATATATTCGTGCTAAGTATCACGATATAAACTTATATTATGTGGTGTTATATACTACACATCTCAGCCTGATGTTTAGAGATGTCTTACTCAACTATCATATTCAGGATTATGATGGTGTGTATTATAAACACAAAGCTGAATCTTCTTGGATTTTATTGGATTTTCATTGTTTGACTAGATCCATACATGAAGTTGACCTTGATATGCAAATGCATGTTGCAATATCAAGTTCTTACTTAATGTTATAGATCTAGAGGGTAATGGTATTCGTGTGAGGAAGTGACGAATTGTGAAGATTCCGGAGACAAGATGAAGGTTCTTCAGAATTATGAAGCAAAGTTGTGGGAAGTAACCACAATATTTTGAATCAAGTACTCATCTAAAATCATGCTTAACCTCAACAGAGGAGTACTTTAGTACATGAGAAGCATGAAGGTAAGAAATATGGTGATTATGGTGAAGCTGAAGCAGATCCATAGTCAACATAGAAGAGGGAATGCATGGGAAATCACTTAGGATACTATATTCATAGTGTCAGCTAGTGATTTTCCTGCGAAATAAACCCTGAATGAAGGAAGGTGATATATGAAATCATAGCAGATATAAGAAGACCACAATTAGTATCAGAAGACCACAGTTGGTATAGGATTAATACTGCGAGATAAAGTAGAAGATGTCCTGACCAATTGATCAAAACCTATAATAGAGTACACTTTTTAGATAACAAATAGCCACAATTGGTATCAAGTAGTCCATAACTGGATTGTTCATACCAAGAAGTTGTGAACAAATAAAATTTTGTCAGTCAACTAACAATGACCTATAATCATTTAGTCAAAGGATTCACATTGGATGTCCACAATTGAGTGGATACACCACAAACATTCTTCACGAGATCTTAGAAAAGTACAACAAATAAGCTAGACCTAGACGAATATTCTAACCATAAGTCCAATGGTTGGAAGAAAAGGAGTTGAAGACCATAAGAAAACTCTAAGGGGTAGAGTAAACATTGAGTTGGATGTACAATAACTCAATATTTTGAGCAAGATAGTTGATAAAGGTCTGAACTGAGAGGTAGTTCGATCTTATTTTCATAAGATTATCAAACACTACTTTCAGAAGGATGTCAGACCAGAAGCCGAGGTTTATACCTCGAGGAAGTAAGAAGTGGACTATAACTTGAGAAAGTAAGTAATATTTACCCAGATAATGGGGTTACAAAAATAGAGGAAACAGATGTGTGCATTGCATTCATGCATAGAAAATCTGGGAAATTTTCGCGCTTTAAAGTAAAACAGTCACAGTAACTGAAGTTTCGCTTGACCTTGGTGGAATTGAAGTAGCTCATCAAGTCCAGTGCTATAAACCTCAATGTGACTTTGATAAAACTTTGTTTTGGGTAGAGATGATTTGATCTAAGGGGTTAGATCAAATGGAATTAAAACCAACACAAGAATATATGAATCAATGATCAACTACTTGATCTTATTAAAGATCACAACATGATATTCCTTGCCATAACATATGAACATCCATTTAATTGGAAATCAAGTAACAATAATTGGAGAAACTATTCTTCACTTATCTTCTCCATGTCTTAAACTAATCTATGCTCTTATCATAAACCCTATGATATCCATTCTACTTTAATCTTGGAAACAAGACAAGGAGATCCAACTAAGGAATATAATTCTTATCTATTCCAAATTATTATACCTCAAACCTAGAGAGGTGAGAGTTTTATTATAATTATTAGAGAAGCAATAACAAACCTTGAGCTAAACCTTCGATATACATCCAAGTATTCAAATCACCATCTTCAAGAGGAACCCTAGAGTAGTTTTCAAGTCATTCCCAAAGGAGAGAGACCACTCATACTAATCCAAGCTTTACCTAATTAAGAATAAAGGACAACCTTTGAACTAAAGTATTAGGTTGAAAACCACTTCCCTTGGAGTGGTGAGATAACCTAATATCACATGGAATAATACCATATCCATGAATTGATAAAGAAAGGAGGAGATTAATTCAACCAAGATAGCCAAGTGGAGTTTTAGACTTGATACCTATAGAGATATTGTGAGTACACCATAAACCCTAGAATAACTATTCCCATATGAGAGAGATCAAGCTATGGTGTTACACTCAAGTTAGTTGAGGCAACACTTGAATTTGAGGGAGATAACTATCCACTTATTAATATGACTATATCATCATACCTTGGAAAGAATTATAAGTATTTACCTCAGGCATTCTCCAGGGATATAAATTATTGAGGCAACCATAGTAGCCCCATCTAAGAAAGTAAAATAGAAGTGTTATATCCTAGTTGATCAAGACAGTGCTTGATCATGGGTGTGAGAAACCATTCATCATTATAACCAAAGTTAACTATAAAAAGAAATATAGCTACTTTAGTTACTTGAACAATAGATTAAGGATATAATAGAAATCTATTGGTATAAGATAAAACCAATTCTCAAGTCCTTAGTAATTAAAGGAGAACAGAAACAATTAAGCAAGTAACCATATTACCTTGGTTAGGGGAGATTAAACCCTAGCAAATGCAATATGATGTCATCCCAATTTTATAAACTACAATTATATCTCAACCCTAGTTTATACATCACTATGGTAATCATAATATAAACCCAGGCCATAATTGAGATTCAACCCATGTGTCATTAGGTAATTAGCATTTGAACCCTAATGGTTCATTAATCAAATCCTATGCTTCAATTATAAAACAAAAGAGACACCTAATGCTAAGTCCTATAACTAAACCCATGTGTGGTTAACAACCATTTAACCTTGTAACCAAGATAAACCATGATGGAAACAATACATACTTAGATACTTTCAAATATAAAGATAGTATTACCCTTAATAAGAGGGGTTATGATAGAAACTATAAAACCTTAATACATTGGAGCTCACATAAAATCATGTGCAATTGACCAATTCCCTAAATTGAAACCAAGTCTTAATACAACCTTTAAAATACTTTGAGTTGAAAGAATCAACTATAATAATACAAATAATTTGATTCACAAGGAAAAAGAAAATTAAAACGAGAATATAAACTCATGCCTAATTGCTATTTTGAATAAGCCACAACTATGCAATATAATCCAATATAAAATATTTGTTTCAAATAGAGAATGGTGTAATAGTTATTGCACTACATCTTAATCCAGTTAACATAACAAGAAACCTGCAAATCAAATTAGAATTCAAATCAGATTCAAATAGAATTTGAAAACAGAAAATAAAAAAAGAAAAAGGAAAAGAGGAGAAAAGCTTACCAGACCTTACCTGCAGCAGCAGCCCAGCTGCCGAGCCCAGCACCACAACCACCAGCAGCCCATCACCAGCCCAGCAGTAGCCCACCAGGCCAACCCAACCCAAATCAAATACCGTTTCACCCTGCTTTAAAAATCGTGCCAGAAGACGTGGTCTTCGTCTTCCTCGCATGGACGCCACGGGATGCCGTGGTCGACTTCGTCGGCCATGTCCTCATCGCCGATAAGCACGAGCTGGACGCAAGCGTCGTCCCAGAACCCTAGCGCATGGCCGTGGAGTCCGCAGCCAGTCGGACCATCTAGATTCGGGCACCGCAAACCCTAACCGCATCTCCACCGTATCCTGGCCGCTCGTCGCCAACGACTCGTCGTCGTTCCAGACCACCTCGAGGCGTATAAAAGCACCAGAATGACCGCCGTGTCACCCTTGTTCACCTCTGCCCAACCATTCTCTCTCAATCTCTCTCCAACTCACACCATTCTCATGTATTGGCCGCCGGAGTCGGAGAAGAAGCCGACGATAAGAGCCGCCCCTGACTTCGGCAAGTGGTCCAGGAGATGCGCCTCGACGCGTCGAGCCTATGCGCGGAGCACGCGTCCAGGGGAGCTACTAATCGATCCAATTTCAACATCCCCTTCCGCAGTACCTCGCCGGAATCGGCGAATTCCTCGCCGTCTCCGTTCGCAATCGACGGTACCAACCCTATCATCAATACCAGGGTGAGTATGCGCTTCTTTAGAGCCTACTCGCACATCATATAATCGTCTGTGTCTCAATTTCGTGATCTCGCCGGAGTGCTCCGCCGCGGACATGTATGCCGACGACGCTCCGGTGAACCATTCGAAAATCTAGCACCACCACGGTGTTCCGCGTGTCGAGGGGAGTCAAGAGAGCTTAGCCGCGCTTCTGGGGAGGCCGTAAATCGGCGGCGCCGTCCCCAGTTGACCGCCGGCGTTCAACCGTCGGCAAGGTCAATCGCTTGGTCAAACTTGACCAGTCATCGCTTGCGTGGCAGCCGACGTGTCACTGACCCCACAGGTCAGTGACTAGGGTTAGGGTATGCCACGGTAACAAAAGTGTTGTTCATTTAAATTGAATTCCAGAAAATTGCTGCAACTTCAAATAAATCTAGAAAATTCATATTAGCTCAGAAAAATAAATATAAGATATCAAAATTCTTACAAAAGTGAACTCTATCCAATAAAAATATAAAATGAAATTTTTATTTTTAATAAAAATTCAATTATTTAATACTTGTTATTTAAGCCTTTAATTTTAATTCTAAATACAGTTAAATTCAATAATTAGTAAAAATTTCCAAAATTAAATAAAAACCAGTAAATAAATAAAGAAAACATTAAAACTAATTTTCTTTATTTGTTATTTTTTTAAATCATTATTAGAGAGATTTAAACCCTGATTAATAATTACCCTAATTATTAATTGTTTAAAAATAATAAAATTCCAAATTCAATATTATTTTTATTTCCAAGTTACTAATAACTTCAACTTTAAAATGAAGTTATTAATCATAGAATTTCATGGTAAATAGTAAACCCTTATTCCATATTGAATGATATTACAACCCTATCATTCCATGTGAAACCTAAAACCCTAATCTATTTAGGAACCCTAGCTCCATTAATCATTATGAAACCTAAATTTGTCTCTAAACCTAAACCCTAGGTTAGAACATGTGATCATGATACTCTAAATTCATTCATAGCTCTATAGTAACAACTAAACAATTGCCATGGCTTCATAAGATAATAGAAACCCATCTCTAATACATTGGTATTACATGTGTTCATGCTTAGCTGATCAAATAGGACCAACCCTAGTTCCTATCTTCTGAGACACCAAACTTGGATATCCATGCTTAGCATCACCCCAATGATATGAACCTCAGGAGCAACTATGCCAAATCTTGAGCATTACCTAACCATATTCCACTAAACCCTACTAGTGTTGGATACTTATCAACCATCCTATTTAAGGAGCCAATTATTCCTTACTTAATAGAACCCACAGTAAAACCTAGACCACCTCAACCCTAATTGATATACTTCTTACTATTAAAGAAGTATGTTCTTCAAAAAGTTATTCTTTTGAAGTAAATAAAGAATCATCATCAATCCTGCTTATAAGGACCTATAAACCCTAGCTAGCTATCACCAATAAGATGAACCAATCCTGATAGCAACCTAGTATAAATAATTGCTTAGGATACCTAGGCTTAACTCAACCTTACAAGCCCTAAGTGTTGATGAATCCAACATTGTTGGGATCCATCTAATCCTTACTCCAGAAACCAATTGGAACCATAGAAAACCATAGAACCCCACAAACCTAATTATCATACTTGTTCTTTATTAAAGAACATGTTCTTCAAGAGTTATTCTTTTGAATTATATAATAAGTAATCATCAACCATGCACTATAGGACTTAAAATTGACAGCTGCTCTTTACTTATTATACAACTACTATCCCTTGGTGTGTATGATTGTTACTATGCATTTTACCACTTTCTTATGATTCTAAAACAACACAACTCTGAATAAGAACCTTGATTGTGAATCACTCTAAAAGTACAACACACCCTGAACTAATCATTACCATTCACTAAACCTAAATCATCGGGGTTAGATCACGCTTAGAACGATTGCATCTCATACTTATGCATTATTGCATCTTTGCCAACCTTTTAAACATCGTCCTTACCGGACGATGATGCTATTTAAGAATTTGGAGTTATTGCGTATCGAAGACCTTGTCTGCATAATCTTGCAGTCAAGAAAGGCAAGTTCATCACTTGCTCATGTCATTTGAGTATTTTTACCAAATTACTTGTAAAGTGCTATGTTTATCACTATTGCATCAAAAGCAAAACCACTATTTTCATAACTATGAATATGACTATGTGGTTGGCAATGGAACCATGGAATGTGTTGACATGGTGAAGGTTCCATTGCAATGGGTTTATATCCATCTAGGATTAAACAACAAATGTCGTCCAGTGATTCTTGTGCCGTAATATCCGTGTTAACCATAAGATCTGGAGTGGGACGGAGTAGTCAAAAGTGTTTGCACCTCTCGTTCATCAACGGATGCGCTTACCGTAGCAGTTGTATCTTGCGAGAACAACCGGAGGGTGGGGATCCCATTCTAATTCCCCACGGTAATGCGGTCTATGATGGGTTGCAATGACCGGCGAAGGACCATGGTTGCGACCTGGTAATAGTCGAGGTCGGAAGGTATCCTTTGGATACGCTGACCAGCGAGGACCCAAGGTCGGAACTGCAAAAAAAGGGTGGGTGTTCGAGGTAGCGGAGGAACATGATTGGCTAGACCTTATACCGGGCCTCACACCAAAGGAAGTGTGGACGGGAAGATCACCCGGTTGGCACCAAGGTTAAGATCTCTTATGGGTAAAGCAACACACCTCTGCAGAGTGTAATGAATCGTGACATGTCACTCCCTGTTCCGGGATATGGAACTGCGAACGCTGCCGGAAAGGAACTCCATGAAGTTCTAGTAAACCGGTGAAGGCTGACGGACATAGTTCTTCTGAATAAAAGCAACCTTTTGAAGAAATGGTTATGAAAACCTGCATTGGTATTAGACTTTACGGTCTAATGTCGTAGCTAGTGCATTAAACACCTCTTTCCTATAATGAACTTGTTGAGTACGCTCGTACTCATCCCACTCTTAAATCCCCTGCTTAGATATGGAGGCATCGAAGGAGGATCTACAGTGCAACTCGAAGACCGAGGAATCAACAATTACTTCAAGGGACAGGAACCTGACAGGAGAGTCAAACACCACATCCAACAAGGATAAAACCTAGCTTAGCAATAGAAAGGAACTAGTTTCCTAAACCTAGCTCCTATTTAGCTAGAATCTATTCATAGCCTCTATAGCTAGTTAAACACTCTACAAATAGAGTTCGTGATAAGACTAGACTACGAGTCGTTCTTCTGGAGTTTATTTACTGGATTTACCTCATTGTAAAGTAGGAGGTCTGTGCTTGATCTTATGTAACGAGTCCGTATGTAATTCTATAGACATGCCTTGGACCCGCATATGTTTATGTTGTACCACTCGAGCGATATAATACTAGTGGAACGGTGTTTCATTGGTGTTATATCAGACTTGCATACTACACCATGCAGTGGTATGCCGGGTCACCATAGTTGGTATCAGAGCAAATGCTTTGACCCTAGGATTAAAACCCTTTAAAGGAGACCTATAGGATTGGTAGTGTCTATAGGAAGTTGTATTAGCTAAGTCAACTATGCTAAACCAATACTTCTAATGACTTGAGATGGATATTCACTTGAGAATAATCCTAACACACTTGAGTCAACCTTTCTTACCTATCTTTCCGAAGTGAAGTTAGTTAGCTAATCCCAAGTATGTAGCATACCATTAAGTCCTTAAAACAATAGATGAGTAGATCACCGTTGGTATACAATACATGGTAGTCCAAAGAGAGGATACAACCATAAGGAAGATATCCTATTGGAAGATGTGTACCAACACATGTTAAAGTTAAGTAGGAGTTATTTAGACCTGTAATAGGAGTAATATCAAGTGATGAAGATAAGTATATAAGGAAGATATCCTACTAGAAGGTGTATACCCAGACAAGTAATGGGTAAGTAAAATCTAACCAAACTTGTGAAACATTTGATAGTAAGTGATAAATATAAGTTAGATGAAGTAGTATAGACCATAATGAGTCAATCATGGGAGGTAAGGAAGAGAGATATGAATGTTAATCATATATGATTCACTTGAGAGTCATTATGTGATGAGTAGAACATCCTAAATAACTAGGAGGAGTACAATAAGAAGCCAAGTGTTAAACAATTGTAGTGACCTCACCCGGTAGGGTGCCGATCCCTGTGCTTTATTGTGCTAGTCCCTGGATCAATCGCTAGCACACACAGTTTAAGATGTAATACCAAGAAACAGAGGTCTTTATTACATCGCATGATCCATATATACATAATGACTTACAAATTGCATAGCACAAGGCTAGCATTATATCAAAGTTTTACAACGGACAAACATATAGCACGGAGTCCTTCGTCTTCATGTGCCACAGGCGAGCATGTTGAGGATAGACTCGTAACCCTATTCGAACCTTACTCGTCGAAAATCTGCAACAGGTAAAGTTACAGCCAAAAACATTTGGTCAATACTTTGAATGTATTGGCAAGATGTCACTATTTAGTGGACACAAATGGCGCCTAATACCTACATGTATATTTGGCTGGTGGAGTTTAGGCTCTTTGCAGAAAAGCGAGAATTTTCCCTATCTTTTGTAAACATCATTTGTCTTTGAAAATATAACCCTAAAAGCATGAACCCAAGTTCTCATCACGCTGGCTCACCAGGGATAGACACTAGAGTCCAGCTTAATGCAACCCAAGTTTACCCATCAAGTTTTATTATGAAATTGGGATGAGAGAGATCTTCCAACAGCTCCAGGTCCAATTGCTCAAAGTTGTCCGTAACCGGGGACACGGCTAAGTACTTAGTTTTTAACACTCTGCAGAGATTTGTACACTTTACCCGCACGACTTAGTCAACCCCTTTTTCACCATGATGCTCATTTTGCTCAAATGGTTGGGAGAAGACTAAGACGAGACTATTTTCGGAAGTAAGGCCCTGAGCCCTCAGGACGGACCCGTACCAACCTACACATCTACATCTGCTGGTCACATCGGGACAGGTCCCTACAACCTACTTAGTCAAGACAGAGCCCATATGACATGCGGCTGTACAAGAAGCTACTAAACAAAGAACTTTTCCAATCTCTTTTGTTCCTGGGCGGCGGACCCCACCAATTTTCACCGTGCAGACGCTCCACTCGTACCAATCCGCCCAGGTGTTTCATTCATCAAGTTGTTTTCATTTATAACAAAAATATATTTTTCTTCATCACATCTCATCATGATATACCAACCACGTATCTGATAGCATGGCTAAGCAAAACTACCTACGATGGCAACTTAAGGGAAACTAGAGGAAATCCTAAGACTATAGGATTAGCATAGCATAGCATATACTTTGAAAACATCCTACACATGCAATATCTACTAAGTAAAAACTACATGCATAGAAAACATAGGACATGAGTGACACTTGCCTTTTGGTAGTTGAAGATTGTTCAATTCTCTCAACAAACGCGTAGCTCTCCGTACAAGCTATAAATAAAAATAACACCACATAAACATTCCATTCAACAAGAAAATCAAACAATGCAAACAATTTAAAAGATTTAGTTATTCAATTTATTTTACAGTTTATCTATCTTATTGATCAACGAGAAATAAGGTATGGCATGAGGCAATGCTTGCAAGATATGAATTTTATAGATTGAATGGCTGGAGTCCATTACTTAGAAATGGATCGTCTGGGATATATTGGAAATAATTGATTGATAGAATCCTCAAGCATAGATGAAATTTGAATGGCCCATGTCAATAGGATTCACACTAGTCTCAAAGGTGCAACTATAATACTATTAAATACAGTGTGACAACACTTACAAAAATAGTACAAGTTTGACATAGGTTTGGGTATGGGCAAATGATATGTTAAATTTCTCGAATAACTCATTTGCCATTTGAATAATTTAAACTCGACAAATAGGATAGATAGGTTTGGTAACTAAATAAGGTGGAAGTGTCTAAAATAGATTGGTGGATCAAACGATTCACTTTAGGAAAAAGGAATCACGTCGGAAAGAAATATAGAATTAAATCTATAATAAACATATACTCAAATTCTCATTATTAAATTTAAATGTTTGCAAATGAGTTCAACTATTTTGGTAGTGGTTCTACTTGATAGATAATTCAAATATGAATCCACCGCCAAAAGAATTAATTGGATCAGGTTTATGGATCTCGACTAGTCTATGATATAAAACAAATTTTAACTTTAGATTTCGAAAATTTAATAGTTAAAAAGATTGGTATCACTGGATAGGTAATTTATTTACGAACTCAACGTCGGAAGAATCGTCTAAAACGGAGCTCTGGATCTAAAGATAAGAAATTTCAAAGTTTCAAGTAAGCTAAGTTTAAACTATACACAATCTGATCGATCGGTTGATTGGAGCGTGAAAAATAAAAAGAGTGCTACACATAGCAGTTAACACGTGATAGGCTATCAATTAGGCCAGAGATCTAATCGTAGAATACAGTACGCGACGTAGTTACCTAGCTACAGCAGAGTCCATGGTCAGGAAAAGGACGACGATGGCGGCACGACCATAGAGCACGACCATAGAGCAGGCGATGCTCTGGCTATCTCCGGGGACTCGGGTAAGGTGGCTTCCATCTGCTCTCATCAGGCGGGGGTCCTGTGGTGGCGTCGTTCATGACGACGGGAGTCGGTTCAGTATGTAGACAAGTACAACAAATCTATCGACATGATAACATACCGGCTGCAGCAGGTAACGCGATGATGATGGCAGACTCGGACATGGTCGATGGTGGCGCTTGGGTACTCCTCTTGGAACGACGACGGCGGTTGGCTGGAACGGCGGCCGGCTCGGGATGTCGACGGGCCGGAGCGAGGTTTCGGTGCTCCCCGGCGACGATGGAGTGGACTACGGCGTCGATTTTCTATGCGATAAAACAAGAGAAAAGGGCTCAGGAGATGCACAAGAACATGACGATTAAGAGCAGACCGAAAGGTGGCGGCGGAACCCTACGGTGTCGCCGAAAACGTCGAGAACTGTGGCGGCCGAGATGGAACTTCGGCAACAAATTGGTTCACCGTAGTGTCTCTGCCGATGAACTGAAGTTTTGACTGATCTAGATCTTCTCCTCACAGCCAGTATAGGAATCCTTTGGAGAAAGTTTCAGAACAAAAATGAGGGAGGACGGCTAGGGGCACGAAGTGACGCGGTCAGCCTGTCTATATTGAAACTGAGGAGGGAGAACGGAAAATGAATGCCAGTGAATGGCATTTAGAGCATGACGACGGTTTACAAAATTAGAGAGTCTAAATGAAAAATAAATTTCCTGAATGAAATCTCTATTGAAAGAGGAATAATTTTTGTATTGAAGTCGATAGTAATCGGTGGCTAGAATTGAGTAGAGAAAGGAGGAAAGATTGAATGTCCCTCGGACCTGTTCTTCTGTATACGTGAACGAACGATGAAGAAGACGACCAGCTTGTTCTGTGTAGATGGGCCAACCTGGAGCGGCCCATGTTGGTTTGTCTCATTTTTTTTTCTTCCTATTATTTATTTATTCTTTTCCTGATTTCTTTCATAACTTTTGTTTTAGGTCTTCAAATTGATTCAAACAAAAACTGAGAAATTTATAAAACTTAAAATAAACTTTTAGGACATCAAATAATATTTTATTGTCCAACTAAATAAAAATATTAAATGGTTTATGCACTTTGGCTCATATGGCTACTTGGACAATATTTTGCAAAGTCAAATAAAATCTTTATGGTTTCAAAATCTTAAAACTTTGAAATAATTTAAAACCAAATGTTTACGACAACTCTATTTTAGAAATATCTTTTTAATAACCACAAAAAGTTTTAAATCCTTGTGTAATTTCAATCAAGTCAACCATCAAGCATGGAATTTTATTTTTATTTGACATTCCAAAATTAGGAAAATTTTGGGATGTGACAGACTACCACCCTTAAAAGGAATCTCGTCCCCGAGATTCGAAGAAAGGCTAGAAAGAATATGGGTTTGACATATGTCGGGGTGGACTACCACCCTTAAAAGAAACTTTTGTAGGTAATCTTAGGTCTTGGGTTTAAACTAAGCTCATCTTGGATATTACTTGGCACATCCGAGGATATGACTTGACCTTAGGTCATCTTTGGAAAACATCTAGGGTTTCTGAGTTAATATCCAATAGGTGAATGTTTATTCACATATAGTGAACAACATATCTCTCGAAGGTCGAATAGGTTTCCTTCATTGTAGGGCTTCTAATCCAAATGATTGGTTTTTTGACTACTTCTGACGCCGAGGGGCACTCTCTGGATAATCTGAAAACCAAAATGAGTATAATTCACGTCATCCTTCATCATTCTTCTTGTTGGTGTCTTCGACGGTCTTCCACTACACTTTAAAATGTTGCAGATGTTCAACCTCACCGTAATCCTACGTTTGGCAGCACTTGCCTAGAATTAAATAGGATACCAATTTATCTTCCTAGGGTTCAAGTTTATCAACGTCGTCTCTCTTGTGGGTAAGTCTCTCTAGATTCATCAATCCAACAATACTAGAGCGAATAATAAGAGTAGTAGGAATGGTGATCAATCCATCCTGCACCCAGATCATTACTCTGTACATGGTTTGTTGAATCTCGCATTCTAACTCTTGGTCAACCTCACTATCTTAAAAAAATATCGTGGAGATTGAACTATAATTCAAATCCCCATTTTTTTTCTTTCAAGATTGTACTATGAGTATGAACAATGGTTCAACTCTGATATACCAATTTTTTTTTGAAAACTTCTATCGATCCTTAGCTATGGGTTTGCACATTTCACATTCTATGCTACATCATCTTGATAGGAAACATCAAGGTTGGTTTCACTAATGTTGTCTTCATGGCGATTTTCTGAGAAAGATTTTCTGGGTTGGGCATAGATGAGAATAGATAGAAAGATTCTAAAGAAGGTTCCTACCCAAACACAACAGATCAAAGAAATTTAGCAAACAACAATCATCTAACAAGCATCAAGCAACATAACACAAATACAACCAAACTAGTATGGTCATACCTCAATTTGGTATGATCAGTACTTTCTTACGATATCGCTGGTTCAACAAAACAGAAATAATGGTGGTCTGGTCTATTTCTATTTTGGATGTTTTATGTTTCTATTCTACTCCTTCGGTGTATCTTCATGTGTTGAGCAGTCTGCATCGAAGTATGTCTTCACTGGTCTTCCAAGAAACCCTTCTTGCGGAGTCAAAGAATATCACATGAAGCATCAATCTCTCACATCACGCACAAGGTCATCATATGTATTTTCTTAATGATTTTTTTTTCCAGATAGGTCATTTAAGGAAAGAGGAAAACATTTTTGAAGATGAAATAGGTGGGAATACAAGAAGTTCACAAAGCAAAGATCTTTTTATTAGAAATAGGATTACAAAAACTTTTCATCCTAGGGTCTTCCTATTTCTAATCCAAACCTAGGGTCACGAACCTACAGTCAACACAATGCTCTGATACCATCTGTAGTGACCTCACCCGGTAGGGTGCCGATCCCTGTGCTTTATTGTGCTAGTCCCTGGATCAATCGCTAGCACACACAGTTTAAGATGTAATACCAAGAAACAGAGGTCTTTATTACATCGCATGATCCATATATACATAATGACTTACAAATTGCATAGCACAAGGCTAGCATTATATCAGAGTTTTACAACGGACAAACATATAGCACGGAGTCTTTCGTCTTCATGTGCCACAGGCGAGCATGTTGAGGATAGACTCGTAACCCTATTCGAACCTTACTCGTCGAAAATCTGCAACAGGTAAAGTTACAGCCAAAAACATTTGGTCAATACTTTGAATGTATTGGCAAGATGTCACTATTTAGTGGACACAAATGGCGCCTAATACCTAGATGTATATTTGGTTTGGTGGAGTTTAGGCTCTTTGCGAAAAAGCGAGAATTTTCCCTATCTTTTGTAAACATCATTTGTCTTTGAAAATATAACCTTAAAAGCATGAACCCAAGTTCTCATCACGGCGGCTCACCGGGGATAGACACTAGAGTCCAGCTTAATGCAACCCAAGTTTACCCATCAAGTTTTATTATGAAATTGGGATGAGAGAGATCTTCCAACAGCTCCGGGTCCAATTGCTCAAAGTTGTCCGTAACCGGGGACACGGCTAAGTACTTAGTTTTTAACACTCGCAGAGATTTGTACACTTTACCCGCACGACTTAGTCAACCCCTTTTTCACCATGATGCTCATTTTGCTCAAATGGTTGGGAGAAGACTAAGACGAGACTATTTTCGGAAGTAAGGCCACCGAGCCCTCGGGACGGACCCGTACCAACCTACACATCTACATCTGCTGGTCACATCGGGACAGGTCCCTACAACCTACTTAGTCAAGACAGAGCCCATATGACATGCGGCTGTACAAGAAGCTACTAAACAAAGAACTTTTCCAATCTCTTTTGTTCCTGGGCGGCGGACCCCACCAATTTTCACCGTGCAGACGCTCCACTCGTACCAATCCGCCCAGGTGTTTCATTCATCAAGTTGTTTTCATTTATAACAAAAATATATTTTTCTTCATCACATCTCATCATGATATACCAACCACGTATTTGATAGCATGGCTAAGCAAAACTACCTACGATGGCAACTTAAGGGAAACTAGAGGAAATCCTAAGACTATAGGATTAGCATAGCATAGCATATACTTTGAAAACATCCTACACATGCAATATCTACTAAGTAAAAACTACATGCATAGAAAACATAGGACATGAGTGACACTTGCCTTTTGGTAGTTGAAGATTGTTCAATTCTCTCAACAAACGCGTAGCTCTCCGTACAAGCTATAAATAAAAATAACACCACATAAACATTCCATTCAACAAGAAAATCAAACAATGCAAACAATTTAAAAGATTTAGTTATTCAATTTATTTTACAGTTTATCTATCTTATTGATCAACGAGAAATAAGGTATGGCATGAGGCAATGCTTGCAAGATATGAATTTTATAGATTGAATGGCTGGAGTCCATTACTTAGAAATGGATCGTCTGGGATATATTGGAAATAATTGATTGATAGAATCCTCAAGCATAGATGAAATTTGAATGGCCCATGTCAATAGGATTCACACTAGTCTCAAAGGTGCAACTATAATACTATTAAATACAGTGTGACAACACTTACAAAAATAGTACAAGTTTGACATAGGTTTGGGTATGGGCAAATGATATGTTAAATTTCTCGAATAACTCATTTGCCATTTGAATAATTTAAACTCGACAAATAGGATAGATAGGTTTGGTAACTAAATAAGGTGGAAGTGTCTAAAATAGATTGGTGGATCAAACGATTCACTTTAGGAAAAAGGAATCACGTCGGAAAGAAATATAGAATTAAATCTATAATAAACATATACTCAAATTCTCATTATTAAATTTAAATGTTTGCAAATGAGTTCAACTATTTTGGTAGTGGTTCTACTTGATAGATAATTCAAATATGAATCCACCGCCAAAAGAATTAATTGGATCAGGTTTATGGATCTCGACTAGTCTATGATATAAAACAAATTTTAACTTTAGATTTCGAAAATTTAATAGTTAAAAAGATTGGTATCACTGGATAGGTAATTTATTTACGAACTCAACGTCAGAAGAATCGTCTAAAACGGAGCTCTGGATCTAAAGATAAGAAATTTCAAAGTTTCAAGTAAGCTAAGTTTAAACTATACACAATCTGATCGATCGGTTGATTGGAGCGTGAAAAATAAAAAGAGTGCTACACATAGCAGTTAACACGTGATAGGCTATCAATTAGGCCAGAGATCTAATCGTAGAATACAGTACGCGACGTAGTTACCTAGCTACAGCAGAGTCCATGGTCAGGAAAAGGACGACGATGGCGGCACGACCATAGAGCACGACCATAGAGCAGGCGATGCTCTGGCTATCTCCGGGGACTCGGGTAAGGTGGCTTCCATCTGCTCTCATCAGGCGGGGGTCCTGTGGTGGCGTCGTTCATGACGACGGGAGTCGGTTCAGTATGTAGACAAGTACAACAAATCTATCGACATGATAACATACCGGCTGCAGCAGGTAACGCGATGATGATGGCAGACTCGGACATGGTCGATGGTGGCGCTTGGGTACTCCTCTTGGAACGACGACGGCGGTTGGCTGGAACGGCGGCCGGCTCGGGATGTCGACGGGCCGGAGCGAGGTTTCGGTGCTCCCCGGCGACGATGGAGTGGACTACGGCGTCGATTTTCTATGCGATAAAACAAGAGAAAAGGGCTCAGGAGATGCACAAGAACATGACGATTAAGAGCAGACCGAAAGGTGGCGGCGGAACCCTACGGTGTCGCCGAAAACGTCGAGAACTGTGGCGGCCGAGATGGAACTTCGGCAACAAATTGGTTCACCGTAGTGTCTCTGCCGATGAACTGAAGTTTTGACTGATTTAGATCTTCTCCTCACAGCCAG
Organism: Lolium rigidum; assembly: GCF_022539505.1. Classification (NCBI taxonomy): domain Eukaryota; kingdom Viridiplantae; phylum Streptophyta; class Magnoliopsida; order Poales; family Poaceae; genus Lolium; species Lolium rigidum. The sequence goes on along the minus strand of NC_061509.1, from coordinate 80,386,920 downwards.
TATAGGAATCCTTTGGAGAAAGTTTCAGAACAAAAATGAGGGAGGACGGCTAGGGGCACGAAGTGACGCGGTCAGCCTGTCTATATTGAAACTGAGGAGGGAGAACGGAAAATGAATGCCAGTGAATGGCATTTAGAGCATGACGACGGTTTACAAAATTAGAGAGTCTAAATGAAAAATAAATTTCCTGAATGAAATCTCTATTGAAAGAGGAATAATTTTTGTATTGAAGTCGATAGTAATCGGTGGCTAGAATTGAGTAGAGAAAGGAGGAAAGATTGAATGTCCCTCGGACCTGTTCTTCTGTATACGTGAACGAACGATGAAGAAGACGACCAGCTTGTTCTGTGTAGATGGGCCAACCTGGAGCGGCCCATGTTGGTTTGTCTCATTTTTTTTTCTTCCTATTATTTATTTATTCTTTTCCTGATTTCTTTCATAACTTTTGTTTTAGGTCTTCAAATTGATTCAAACAAAAACTGAGAAATTTATAAAACTTAAAATAAACTTTTAGGACATCAAATAATATTTTATTGTCCAACTAAATAAAAATATTAAATGGTTTATGCACTTTGGCTCATATGGCTACTTGGACAATATTTTGCAAAGTCAAATAAAATCTTTATGGTTTCAAAATCTTAAAACTTTGAAATAATTTAAAACCAAATGTTTACGACAACTCTATTTTAGAAATATCTTTTTAATAACCACAAAAAGTTTTAAATCCTTGTGTAATTTCAATCAAGTCAACCATCAAGCATGGAATTTTATTTTTATTTGACATTCCAAAATTAGGAAAATTTTGGGATGTGACAACAATAGTGCAAGATTACTGATCCAAAACCATGGGAAGTGTGCCAAGCACATCATGACCATATGTTTATGATAGAAACACTTGGAAGTATAGGAGCTATATTCCAATAGTTATGTGTCTAGAATAGTGATGGTAGAACCAGACATATCATGTGAAGTAGTCCTCAACAAAATGGAAGCTAAGTTAGTACTTCCAAAGAAAATTAGGTTAACCTTAACTATCCTAGACCACTTTGTTTCAATTTTATCTCATTGCGAATGTGCAATGAAGGTAAAGGTTGAGACAAATAGTAGAATCCCATATATTCGTGCTAAGTATCACGATATAAACCTATATTATGTGGTGTTTGATGTCTACGGGAGCTTCTATTCTTGTAGACAGTGTTGGGCCTCCAAGAGCAGAGGTTTGTAGAACAGCAGCAAGTTTCCCTTAAGTGGATCACCCAAGGTTTATCGAACTCAGGGAGGAAGAGGTCAAAGATATCCCTCTCATGCAACCCTGCAACCACAAAGCAAGAAGTCTCTTGTGTCCCCAACACACCTAGTAGGTGCACTTGTTCGGCGAAGAGATAGTGAAATAAAGGTGGTATAAATAAGCAGTAGCAACGGCACCAGAAAAGTGCTTTGCCCGGGACGATAAACAAGCGGTAGTAACGCAGCAGTAGTAACGCAGCGGTAGTAACGCGATAAAACGAGTAAATAAGCGAGCGATAGCGATATTTAGGAACAAGGCCTAGGGATTAGACTTTCACTAGTGGACACTCTCAACTTTGATCACATAACGAGAATAGATAAATGCATACTCTACACTCTTGTTGGATGATGAACACATTGCGTAGGATTACACGAACCCTCAATGCTGGAGTTAACAAGCTCCACAATAATGCTCATATTTTAGTAACCTTTAGTGTAAGATAGATCAAAAGACTAAACCAAGTACTAGCATAGCATGCACACTTGTCACCTTCATGCATATGTAGGAGGAATAGATCACATCAATATTATCATAGCAATAGTTAACTTCGCAATCTACAAGAGATCATGATCATAGCATAAACCAAGTACTAACACGGTGCACACACTGTCACCTTTGCACCAATGCAGGAGGAATAGAATACTTTAATAACACATCACTAGAGTAGCACATGGATGAATTGTGATACAAAACTCATATGAATCTCAATCATGTAAAGCAGCTCATGAGATTATTGTATTGAGGTACATGGGAGAGAGATGAACCACATAGCTACAGCGAAGCCCTCAACCTCGATGGAGAACTACTCCCTCCTCATGGGAGCAGCGGCGGTGATGAAGATGGCGGTGGAGATGGCAGCGGTGTCGATGGAGAAGCCTTCGGGGGCACTTCCCCACTCCGGCGAGGGTGCGGAACGGAGACTCCTGTCCCCCAGATCTTGGCTTCGCGATGGCGGCGGCTCTGGAAGGTTTTCCGTATCGTGGTTTTTCGCGACGGAGGCTTTATATAGGCGAAGAGGCGGCGCGGGAGGGTCGAAGGGGTGGCCACACCATATGGCGGCGCGGCCAGGGCCTGGGCCGCGCCGGCCTATGGTGCAGGTGGCCTGTGGCCCCCTACGGTCCTTCTCGGGTGTTCTGGATGCTTCCGGTGAAAATAGGAACACGGGTCTTGATTTCGTCCGATTCGAGAATATTTCGTTACTAGGATTTACGAAACCAAAAACAGCGAGAAAACGACAGCGGCACTTCGGCATCTTGTTAATAGGTTAGTTCCGAGAAAATGCACGAATATGACATAAAGTGTGCATAAAACATGTAGGTATCATCAATAATGTGGCATGGAACATAAGAAATTATCGATACGTCGGAGACGTATCAAGCATCCCCAAGCTTAGTTACTGCTCGTCCCGAGCGGGTAAAACGATAACAAAGATAATTTACGAAGTGACATGCCATTATAAACTTGATCATATTGTAAACATATGTAATGAATGCAGCGATCAAAACAATGGTAATGACATGAGTAAACAAGCTGAATCATAAAGCAATGACTTTTCATGAATATCACTTTCAAGACGAGGCATCAATAAGTCTTGCATAAGAGTTAACTCATAAAGCAATAATTTAAAGTAAAGATATTGAAGCAACACAATGGAAGATAAAGTTTCAGCAATTGCTTTCAACTTGTAACATGTATATCTCAATGATAATTTGTCAACATAGAGTAATATAACAAGTGCAATATGCAAGTATGTAGGAATCAATGCACAGTTCACACAAGTGTTTGCTTCTTGAGGTGGAGAGAGATAGGTGAAGCTGACTCAACATAAAAGTAAAAGAATGGTCCTTCAAAGAGGAAAGCATCGATTGCTATATTTGTGCTAGAGCTTTTATTTTGAAAACATGAAACAATTTTGTCAACGGTAGTAATAAAGCATATGAGTTATGTACATTATATCTTACAAGTTGCAAGCCTCATGCATAGTATACTAATAGTGCCCGCACCTTGTCCTAATTAACTTGGACTACCGGATCTTTGCAATGCACATGTTTTAACCAAGTGTCACAATGGGGTACCTCCATGCCGCCTGTACAAAGGTCTAAGGAGAAAGCTCGCATTTTGGATTTCTCGCTTTTGATTATTCTCAACTTAGACATCCATACCGGGACAACATGGACAACGAGATAATGGACTCCTCTTTAATGCATAAGCATGTGGCAACAATTATTATTCTCATATGAGATTGAGGATATATGTCCAAAACTGAAACTTCCACCATGATTCATGGCTTTAGTTAGCGGCCCAATGTTCTTCTCTAACAATATGCATGCTCCAACCATGAAGGTGGTAGATCTCTCTTACTTCAGACAAGACGGACATGCATAGCAACTCACATGATATCCAACAAAGAATAATTGATGGCGTCCCCAGAAGCATGGTTATCGCACAACAAGCAACTTAATAAGAGATAAAGTGCATAAGTACATATTCAATACCACAATAGTTTTTAAGCTATTTGTCCCATGAGCTATATATTGCAAAGGTGAATGATGGAATTTTAAAGGTAGCACTCAAGCAATTTACTTTGGAATGGCGGATAAATACCATGTAGTAGGTAGGTATGGTGGACACAAATGGCATAGTGGTTGGCTCAAGTATTTTGGATGCATGAGAAGTATTCCCTCTCGATACAAGGTTTAGGCTAGCAAGGTTATTTGAAACAAACACAAGGATGAACGGTACAGCAAAACTCACATAAAAGACATATTGTAAACATTATAAGACTCTACACCGTCTTCCTTGTTGTTCAAAACTCAATACTAGATGTTATCTAGACTCTAGAGAAACCAAATATGCAAACCAAATTAGCAAGCTCTAAGTATTTCTTCATTAATGGGTGCAAAGTATATGATGCAAGAGCTTAAACATGAGCACAACAATTGCCAAGTATCAAATTATCCAAGACATTTTAGAATTACTACATGTAGCATTTTCCAATTCCAACCATATAACAATTTAACGAAGAAGAAACTTCGCCATGAATACTATGAGATAAAGCGAAGAACACATGTGTTCATATGAACCAGCGGAGCGTGTCTCTCTCCCACACAAGCATTTATTCAAACAAAAACAAAAACAAAAGCACACAGACGCTCCAAGTAAAGTACATAAGATGTGGCCGAATAAAAATATAGTTTCGGGGAAGGAACTCGATAATGTTGTCGATGAAGAAGGGGATGCCTTGGGCATCCCCAAGCTTAGACGCTTGAGTCTTCTTATAATATGCGGGGGTGAACCACCGGGGCATCCCCAAGCTTAGAGCTTTCACTCTTCTTGATCATAGTATATCATCCTCCTCTCTTGACCCTTGAAAACTTCCTCCACACCAAACTCGAAACAACTCATTAGAGGGTTAGTGCATAATCAAAAACTCACATGTTCAGAGGTGACACAATCATTCTTAACACTTCGGACATTGCTCAAAGCTACTGGAAGGTAATGGAACAAAGAAATCCACCCAACACAGCGAAAGAAGCAATGCGAAATAAAAGGCAGAATCTGTCAAAAGCAGAACGAGTCCGTAAAGACGAATTTTAAAAGGGCACCGAGACTTGCTCAAATGAAAATGCCCAAATTGAATGAAAGTTGCGAACATATCTGAGGATCATTCACGTAAATTGGCATAATTTTCTGAGTTACCTACGAGAGAATTAGACCCAGATTCGTGACAGCAAAGAAATGCGGAACTGCGCAGTAATCCAAATCTAGTACTTACTTTACTATCAAAGACTTTACTTGGCACAACAAAACATAAAACTAAGATAAGTAGAGGTTGCTACAGTAGTAAACAACTTCCAAGACACAAATATAAAACAAAGTACTGTAGCAAAATAACACATGGGTTATCTCCCAAGAAGTTCTTTCTTTATAGCCGTTAAGATGGGCTCAGCAGTTTTAATGATGCACTCGCAAGAAATAGTATTTGAAGCAAAAGAGAGCATCAAGAGGAAAATTCAAAACACATTTAAGTCTAACATGCTTCCTATGCATAGGAATCTTGTAAATAAACAAGTTCATGAAGAGCAAAGTAACAAGCATAGGAAGATAAAACAAGTGTAGCTTCAAAAATTTCAGCACATAGAGAGGCATATTAGTAACATGAAAATTTCTACAACCATATTTTCCTCTCTCATAATAACTTTCAGTAGTGTCATGAGAAAACTCAACAATATAACCATCACATAAAGCATTCTTATCATGAGTCTCATGCATAAAATTATTACTCTCCACATAGGCATAATCAATTTTATTAGTTGTAGTGGGAGCAAATTCAACAAAGTAGCTATCATTATTATTCTCATCAAGTGTAGGAGGCATAGTATAATCACAACAAAATTTACTCTCCATGAGTAAGTGGCATCAAAAGACCACTATCATTATAATCATCAGAAATAGGAGGCAAAGTATCATCAAAGAAAATTTTCTCCTCAATGCTTGGGGGACTAAAAAGATCATGAAAACCAGCTTCCCCAAGCTTAGAACTTTCTATATTATTATCAACAATGGTGTTCAAAGCGTTCATACTAATATTACTACCGGCATGCAAATAAGATTTCATAGGTTTTTTAATTTTCGCATCAAACAATCCATGTTTTAAATCAGGAAATAGAATAAGAAGCTCACTCTTGTACATTATGCCAAACTAGTGTAAACAAGAAACAAAAAGATGCAATTGCGGGATCTAAAGGAAATAGCTTTGAGCACACACACAACGGCAACGAGAAAAATACTTTACACGGGACCGTAGTATGAGAGCCTTTTTACCTTTCCTCCCCGGCAACGGCGCCTGGAAAATAGCTTGATGTCTACGGGAGCTTCTATTCTTGTAGACGGTGTTGGGCCTCCAAGAGCGAGAGGTTTGTAGAACGAGCAGCAAGTTTCCCTTAAGTGGATCACCCAAGGTTTATCGAACTCGGGGAGGAAGAGGTCAAAGATATCCCTCTCATGCAACCCTGCAACCACAAAGCAAGAAGTCTCTTGTGTCCCCAACACACC
>NC_061509.1:80347360-80380477 GCF_022539505.1 Lolium rigidum | reverse complement strand
CGCTTAGCGAAGCTCCGCCGGACTTCTCCACCACCACCGACACCACGCCGTCGTGCTACTACTTCCGCTGCCCGCTGGAACGGGAGGTGGACGTCGTCTTCATCAACAACCGAACGTGTGACCGAGTACGGAGGTGCTGCCCGTTCGTGGCGCCGGAACCGATCGTGATCAAGATCTTCTACGCGCTTTTGCAAGCGGCAAGTGATCGTCTACCGCAGCAATAAGAGCCTACTCTTATAGGCTTTGGAATCTCTTCAAGGGTTAGTCTTGATTATCCCCTCGTTGCTACCGTCTTCTAGATTGCATCTTGGCTTGGATTGCGTGTTCGCGGTAGGAAAATTTTTGTTTTCTATGCAACGTTATCCTACAAGATGGTCATATTATTTTCTGTGAAGATGCTTCTAATATTGTTTCGCATCCTAATAAGTCTAGGAAAGCTAGTGTTCCTATGCTATCTGTTAGAATTGGTGATCATTGTTATTATGGTTTATGTGATATTGGTGCAAGTATTAGTGCTATTCCTTATGAGCTTTACACGGAGATTATGCACGAAATTGGTTCTTGTGAACTTGAAGATATTGATGTGGTTATTCGGCTGGCTAATAGAGAAACTATCTCTCCAATTGGTATTATTCGAGATGTGGAAGTTTTATGTGGTAAGATTAAATATCCCGCTGACTTTTTGGTACTTGGTTCTGCTGCTAGTAAATATTGTCCTGTCATTTTTGGTAGACCTTTTCTAAATACTTGTGGAGCTATTATAGATTGCAAGAAAGAGAAAATTTTGACTAAATTTGCTGGTGAATCTTATGAGTTTAACTTCTCTAAATTTACCAAAACTCCTTATAAAATTGATTCGCCTAATAGTGATTTTAAAGTTGAACAGTGTGCATCTATTGCTCTTGCTCCTAGTAATCCTTTGTAGCAGCATTTGGAGAATAGTGAGAGTGAAGTTTTTAGGGAAGAAAGAGACGAGCTTGATGAAATTTTCCTTCGTCAACCTATTCTTAAACATGATTTACTGGTGGAAGACTTGGGTACAACACCACCACCAAAGGAAGATCCTGTCTTTGATTTAAAACCATTGCCTGATAATCTTAAATATGCTCATATTGATGATAAGAAAATATATCCCGTTATTATTAGTTCTAAGCTTTCAGAGTTTGAAGAAGAAAGGTTATTGGAAATACTGAAGAAACACCGAGGTGCTATTGGCTACACTCTTGATGACTTGAAGGGGATTTCTCCCTCTATTTGCCAACACGCCATTAATATGGAAGATGATGCGAAGCTCGTTGTTGAACCTCGGCGTCGTCTAATTCCTAAGATGAAGGATGTGGTAAGAAATGAGGTAGTAAGACTCCTTGAAGCTGGTATTATATATCCTATTGCCGATAGTAGATGGGTTAGTCCTGTGCATTGTGTTCCTAAGAAAGGAGGAATGACTGTTGTGCCTAATGATAATGATGAGCTCATACCTCAAAGAGTAGTTGTAGGTTATAGAATGTGCATTGATTATCGAAAAGTTAATAAGGTTACTAAGAAATATCATTACCCTTTGCCTTTTATTGATCAAATGTTAGAAAGGTTATCTAAAAATACTCATTTTTGCTTTCTTGATGGTTATTCTGGGTTTTCACAAATTGCTGTTAAAACTAAAGATCAAGAGAAAACCACTTTCACTTGTCCCTATGGAACTTATGCTTATAGGCGTATGCCTTTTGGTTTATGTAATGCTCCTGCTACTTTTCAAAGATGCATGTCTGCTATTTTTCATGGCTTTTGTGAGAGTATTGTAGAGGTATTCATGGATGATTTTTCTGTCTATGGGAATTCTTTTGATAGTTGCTTGCGAAACCTTGATAAAGTTTTGCAGAGATGTGACGAAACTAACCTTGTTCTTAATTGGGAGAAATGTCACTTTATGGTTAATGAAGGAATTGTATTGGGACATAAAATTTCTGAGAGAGGTATTGAAGTTGATAGAGCTAAAGTTGAAGCCATTGAGAAGATGCCCTATCCTAGGGATGTTAAAGGTATTCGTAGTGTTCTTGGTCATGCTTGGGTTTTATAGGAGGTTTATTAAAGACTTCTCCAAGATTTCAAAGCCTCTTACTAATCTTCTTCAAAAAGATGTACCTTTTGTTTTTGATGATGATTGTAAGGAAGCTTTTGAAACTCTAAAGAAAGCCTTAACTACTGCCCCTATAGTTGAACCTCCTGATTGGAACTTACCATTTGAAATTATGTGTGATGCTAGTGATTTTGCTGTAGGCGCTGTTCTTGGACAGCGGATAGATAAGAAATTGAATGTTATTCATTATGCTAGTAAGACTCTTGATGCTGCTCAAAGAAATTATGCTACTGCTGAAAAAGAATTGTTAGCTGTAGTCTTTGCTTGTGATAAGTTTAGATCTTATATTGTTGATTCAAAAGTTACAATTCATACTGATCATGTTGCAATTAGATACCTTATGACAAAGAAAGATGCTAAGCCGAGGCTTATTAGATGGGTACTTCTTTTGCAAGAATTTGATTTACATATTGTAGATAGGAAAGGTGTTGATAATCCTGTTGCTGATAATTTGTCTAGATTGGAAAATATTGCTTATGATCCTGTTCCTGTTAATGATAGTTTTACAAATGAACAATTGGCTGTAATAAAGGTGAGCTCGCGAGACAGTCCTTGGTATGCTTGATTATGCTAACTTTATTGTTTCCAAGTACTTGCCTCCAACCTTTTCAGCTCAGCAAAGGAGGAAATTCTTTTATGACTTGAGGCATTATTTTTGGGATGACCCACACTTATACAAAGAAGGAGTGGATGGTATTCTGCGAAGATGTGTTCCCGAATATGAACAACAAGAAATATTGAGTAAATGTCATGGTAGTGCTTATGGAGAACATCACGCCGGAGACAGAACCGCGCAAAAGGTTCTACAATCAGGTTTTTACTGGCCAACTCTCTTCAAAGATGCAAGGAAGTTTATTTTATATTGTGATGAATGTCAAAGGGTTGGTAATATCTCCAGACGCAATGAAATGCCTATGAATTATACTCTTGTTATTGAACCGTTTGATTGTTGGGGATTTGACTTCATGGGACCTTTTCCCTCTTCAGAAGGTAACACTCATATACTTGTTGCTGTTGATTATGTTACTAAATGGGTGGAATCCATACCTACAAAAAGTGCTGATGGTGAAACCTCTTTAAGAATGCTTTTAGACATTATTTTTCCTAGATTTGGAGTTCCTAGATATATTATGACGAGATGGAGGTTCTCATTTTATTCATGGTGGTTTTAGAAAAACTCTTGCTAAATATGGTATTAATCATAGAATTGCTTCCGCTTATCATCCTCAAACTAGTGGGCAAGTAGAACTATCAAATAGAGAAATTAAATCTATCTTGCAAAAGACTGTTAATAAAACTAGAAAGAATTGGGCTAGTAAATTAAAGGAAGCACTATGGGCTTATAGAACTGCTTATAAAAACCCCATGGGAATGTCACCTTATAAAATGGTTTATGGAAAAGCTTGTCATTTACCTTTAGAACTAGAGCACAAAGCTTATTGGGCTGTTAGAGAACTAAATAAAGATTCTAAACTAGCCGGTAATAAGAGGTTGCTGCAATTAAGTTCTCTAGATGAATGGAGAAGTGAAGCTTATGAAAATGCTAAACTCTTTAAAGAGAAAGTTAAGAAATGGCACGATAGAAGGATTATTAAAAGAGAGTTTAATATTGGGGATAAAGTCCTATTGTATCGGTCTCGTCTCAGATTCTTTGCAGGGAAATTACTCTCGAAATGGGAAGGACCATATGTTGTTGAGGAGGTGTATCGTTCAGGAGCAATTAAAATTAGTTCTCTCCAAGGCAACGCCACGCAAGTGGTGAATGGACAAAGACTCAAACATTATATCTCAGGTGATTCTTATAATGTAGATGTTGATGTCATTCAAGTGGAAACACCGGAGGCTTTCATCAAAGGTCAAATTGACAGTCCGCCAGAACTCGACTTTGAATAGGTAATAGTACAGGTAATAAAAAGTTCGCGATTTACTTTCCGAACAATGTTTTTGCTGTTTTTGGAAAATATGAAAAATTACGAGATCGAAACGGAGTGGAGGAGACGCACGAGGGCGTGCCCCCATAGGCCGGCGCGGGCCCCATCCTGGCCGCGCCGCCCTATGAGGACACCGCCTCGTTGCCCCTCTCCGACTCTGGTTTGACCTGGTACTTTCCGTTTGTTGTGAAAATTTTTGCTATATAATCCCCCGGACCCCTGGAGGTCCGTATATCATTTTCTCGACGTGTTTTGTTTTGAGCTGTTTCTGCCAGGATCTGTCTTTGATCTAGAGCACCATGGCCTCCGACAACAAAGGCAAAGGGCCTTCGAAGGAAGAAGTGAAAAGGGTGTCGTCAAAACAAGAGCAACAAGCTGTTGGGAGTAAGCAAATCTTGGTGGGATCTGTTGACACTCGACGTTATTTCTCTCATAACCTGCAGGGACCCTTACCACCTGCTCTTGGCCTCGACTCTTTCCCTGTGCTGGAAGAAGCTCTACGGACTACTGACGAGTTTTGTGGTCAATATCGGGCACTAAGAAGAGAAGTGGAGATACTCCAGGAGGAGAATTACCGACTCCGTAGAATACTGGAATATTACTCGATGCCCATCACAAGGTCGCCACCGCCAACTTCAGATAACAATGAATCTCTTCGAGTCTTAGTGCAGAATTGCCAAGCTGAGAAGCTGAAGCTGAATGAGATCTGTAAGAAGCGCGGGAGGAATTCATCACCACCATCACCAAAGGAGTAATTCATCATCGGTATTGGCATCCCCTTGGTTTGTTCCAAGCTTGGGGGAGTGCCGCGGTATCACATCATCACTACCTTTTTACTTTTTACTATCAAGTAGTGTCATATCATGAGTAGGGAAGTTATCATATAAGATGGGTTGCAGTGTGGAAGTATCTCTCCTTTAGTTTGTCTATGTATCCCTTGGTGTGAGTTATTGTTATAAAATATTAATGAGAAGTCTTATCATTTACGTATTGTACACCTTATTTTAGTTTGCAATTTCTATTATATGATTGATCTTGATTTTAGTATTGGTACCACTTTGGGAGCATTGAGTAAATCTATTCGGTTTTGGCAAACTTAGCATTGGTCAATAGCAACAACACCTTGAGGTTTAAGTAGAAAGAGAAATACATATAGTTGTTTCATTGTCTTCCTCTCTTGTTAGCTCATAGCTTATTATTCTGAAGTTAAAATTGTTTGTGCTTACAAGAAAGATGCATGATTATGTCTATCACATGTATATTTGCTTGTTTCCCTCAACTCTTATGCTTGCTAATTAACCTTGCTAGCCAAAGACCTGTACTGAGAGGGAATGCTTCTCGTGCATCCAAACCTGAACCCAAACCTATGCCATTTGTGTCCACCATATCTACCTACTGCATGCATGGTATTTCCTGCCATTCCAAGTAAATACTTCATGTGCTACCTTTAAACAATTCAAAATTTATTACTTCTTATTTGTGTCAATGTTTTATAGCTCATGAGGAAGTATGTGGTGTTTTATCTTTCAGTCTTGTTAGGCAGCTTCCACTAATGGACTAGTGGCTTCATCCACTTATCCTATAATTTTGCAATAAGAGCTGGCAACGGGGTTCCCAGCCCCAATTAATCAACTTCCATTAATAATTCTCTTCACATGTTTTGCTCGATTCATCGGTAAGCAACTTAATTTTGCAATAGACACTCCTCCATGGTATGAGATTGTTGGAAGGCACCCGAGGATTCGGTTAGCCATGGCTTGTGTAAGCAAAGGTTGGGGGGAGTGTCATCCTTAAATAAACTAAAGTACATGTGTAAACAAAAGAGAAGAGGGATGATCTACCTTGCTGGTAGAGATAACGTCCTTCATGGGAGCCGCTCTTTCGAGGTCTGTTTGGCAAGGGGGTTAGAGTACCTGTCGTGGTATCGTCACGGCATATGCCATAGGGTGGCTAATCGAGGTGGTTCCTAGTGGACTCACGGCGGTATCCGGATGCGGGTATGGGCACGAGCGACACGGCGACGTACCCAGGTTCGAGGCCCTCCGATGGAGGTAACACCTCTACTCTCGCTATGTGTGTATATGATGATATCACAGTACAATGGTGCTCCTAGAGCTGTATCCGGCTGCTCCTGGGAGGCTAAGATAGACGAAGGTCTCTCTCACAGGGCAGCGCTAAGACTAGAATGAAGTAAGAATCATCGATCGTCCCCCGCACGAGGGGGGTAGCCCAGCTTATATAGGCGCGGCACTTTACATAGAAGTCCCTATGGTCTGCGGCCGGCTTGGCCGGCTCCGGCTCTGCTCCTTCCCGAGGCGTTGACGTCACGAGCCGTTGAGGCGTAGTGGCCTGTCCCGTCCGCCAGAGGAGGTCAGCGGCATGGCGAGGAGATGTCCCTGTCGCCATCATGCCCTGTAGCCGGTACGGACCGTCGTAGGCGATGATGGCCTGTCCGCCGCGTGGCACTGTTGCTCTACAGTGCCCCGTGCTTTACGGTAAGTGAGGTCAGCGTGGACCTTTGAACCGGACCACCTACCCGGTTCCTTCTCATGCAAGACTCGCCGGCCTCGAGTCGGTCCGAGGTATAGACCCCGGTCGGATATGGCTTGTAGAAGCCGGCCTAGCCACGGCGCGGATGGCCGTAGCCGGGCCGACTAGGACTTAGAGCCAGCCGGCTTCCGAGGCAGCCGGCCACGGCTCCGGCCGGCTGCTCCTCGGCCGGCCTTTGCCGCGAGCCGGCCAACCTCTAGCCGGCTGCTCCGCGTCCATTGCCCTACCCGGGGTCTTCCCCCGACATTAGCCCCCGAAGCTGGCAAGGTCCTGCGTTAAGAGGGACCTAGGCAGGTTTCCCTGGCTCTTAGATCTTCTGAATACGTCGGGCGGCCCTTGGAGGGGCCGACTGAGAATTTCCATTCAGCCGGCTGCGCCCTCATCCGGCTTGCCCCGTCCGGCTGCTTCCAGCCGGCCGTCATTTTCGCTTCTGCAGCTTTCGCTTTTTTACAAGTATTGATGATGTCTCCGCCTTGTTAGGAGAGTTTGGAGCTGGCTTGATTTTAATGTCCGGCTCCGACTGGGAGCGTCGGGGTTTCCGCCGCCTTGGGCCTTGCGCCCGACTTGACGGGTCTGACGGCTGGCTCCTGTTGCCGTTTCGTCTGGTCACATCAATCTCTCCTCCGGATCCGGTGCGGTCGTGGGAGAAGTGGCTTGGCAGTTTTCGGTAACCGCAGCCGTCGTGGGGGTAGTTATGGCCGCAGTAAATCCCCAACGTGGCCCACGATCGCCACGTGGCCACGCAACTGGCGCGTCGGGCGGCTATAAATGCCCCCGGAGCGGTATCGAGGCGCCTTCTTCTTCCTCGCGCTCCCACTTCGCCCCTTTTCTCTCGTTCGAGCTTTCCGTCGATCCGACGCGTCCACTCCACCGTTTCCCTGGCGAACTTCGGCGAGCGGTCGCCCCGACGTTCCTCTGCCGATCCGGCGCCACAACTCCGCCAATCCGGCGCCACGGGGCCGCGCGCATCGACGGCGCGCTCTTCTCCACCACGACCTCCTCCGGCGAGGAGTGGCTCTTCTTCGCCGTTCCGCCTCTCGTGGACTTCTTCTTCTTCCTCGTCCTCAATGGCTCAACCGAGCGGTTCTTGGAGGGGCTCCTACATGCGGGAGGACGACATCGCGCGGCTCGTGCGCCTCCGCCGCATCCCGGCGGGGGTGACTACGAGGGCGCCGGGCGCGGAGAAGGAGCCTCAGCCGGAACCCGGCGAGCGTGTGGTCTTCGGAGCGCACCTCGACCGTGGGTTGGGCCTGCCGGCTTCGAACTTCTTCCGCCGGTTCCTCGACTTCTTCGGCCTGCAGCCGCACCACCTGCCGGCCAACGCCATCATCCTCCTCAGCTGCTACGTGGCTTTCATGGAAGGCTACGCCGGCTTGTGGCCGGATGTGGAGTTCTGGAGCCGGCTCTTCTACATCAAGGCGCAGACGACTGAAGGCCGTCTGAGGACCTGCGGCGCCGCCTCCCTCTATCCTCGCACGGGTACGTCTTTCCCACGGATCCCGACTGTGGATTCTGTGAAGAACTGGCAGATGTCCCTTTTTTTATGTGCGGAACGAAAGCCCAGCCTTCGACCGGCTCAACCTGCCGGAATACAACCCGGCTCCGCCAGTCGGCCGGCTCAACTGGGGCCACAACCCCAAGTCATCGGACCCGGACGCGGAGGTGAACCTCCTGTGGGATTTCTTGGGGGAGTGCGTCACGGGAGGCCGGCTGAGCGCCGAGGACCTCCTCTGTACTTACGTCATGCGCCGGGTTATACCGCTCCAGTGGCGTGTCCACAAGATCGGGCATATGTCCGGCCGGCTCGACCCGACCCGGACGTCGAAGGCGGAGCTCTCCAAGTCCCAAGTTGCTCGCCGGGTGAACAACATCACCAAGGCTAACATGCCGGACAACTGGGATTGGGGGCTGCCACCCTACGACCGGGAGCAGCCGCCTGAATTGGTAAGTTTGATGTTTTGGCCGTCTTCCGGCTTGCGGCTGCATGGCCGACTTGACATTTATCTTGTTTTGCTTTCAGCTTTTTACCCGCCAAGGCATCGAGGATGGCGACCTGGCGACCAATATCTGGACGCCGGATCATGTCGATCCGGACGACCCAGCCGGCGACCAAGCCGGCGACGACGATCTGCCGGAGGTGCCGGACCAAGGCGGCCGGGGGAGCATAATCCGCCGCCCTCGCCGGAGCATGAACGAGGAGCGGGAGCAGGCGCGGGGAGGAGCCGGCGGAGTCCGGCACGGGGCCAATTCCTGCGGTGCCTCGCGCACGAGGCCGCCTGCGGGCACGGCGACTTCCGCGCCTAAGGGGAAGAAGCGGGCCATCGGCGGGTCCACGGCTGCGGTGGAGGCGAAGGCCAAGAAGCAACGCCGGCAGGCGCCCAAGAAGGTTCCGGAGCAAGCCGGGTAAGTTCCTTTTTTCTCTGTTGTTTGATTCCTTTTCTTTCCTTCCTTTTTGTACTTATCTTTTCTTGCTTGTTCAACTAGGGCTCCAATAAAGTTTACCCAGGGAGGCGGCTCTCGGCAGGCTCCTCCCGTCACGTCGCCGCTTCAGCGGCAGAGGAGGGAGCCAACCCCGCAACCTTCGGCACGCGCGCGCACGCCGCCTGCGGCTACGCCGCCTTCTGCGGGGGCGTGTTCTTCTGCTGCGCCTTCTGCGGCGCCTGGCGGCGGGGTCCAGGGTCAGTCGGCGCGCCGGCCGACCATAGACGACATGTTTCCGCGCCGCGCCCCGTTTGTGGAGCGAGGCGGCCGGAGCGCTGGCGGGTATGCCGCCTGCGATCGGAGCTGGAGCTGGCGGGGCTGCGCCGCCTGCGACCGGAGTCGGCGGGCCCGCGCCCAACGTTGTGGTGCTGGATAGCAGCCCGGAAGGAGCGCCTCAGGAGCCGGAGTCGACAGCTCCCACCGGGCCGACTGCTTCGACCGCGCCGCCTCCATCTTCGGAGCCGACGAGGGAGGAGCCGGCTAGGAACGAGCCGGCACGTGCCAAGGACGCCGACTCCCGGGCGCTGGTGAGGACGGAGGGCCCGTCGGACCCATCTAAAGGCCTCCACGTGGCCAAAGGCGCCCGGCTGCTTAACGTAGCGTCCGCCTCCGACTCTAGCCTGGGCTCGGCGGGCACCATGGAGGCGGCCGGCACCGAGCGGATGCTGCGAGGTGACCGGCCGGGAGGGCAGCCAGGCGTGGCGCCCATGAAGCTGTTCTTCTCCGGCTTCCGTGGCAGCCTCAAGGCCAAGGCCGCCGAGACCCTTTCCCAGCTGGCAACGCTGGAGGATGCCGACAAGGTATGTGTCTTCTCGTTTTTGCGATTCTGTTGTTATCCTGGTAGCCCTCCGAGGCATGGGCCGGCTGCTTGGAGCCGGTCCGGGTTTCGTCTGGATATCTGATTGTTTCTTTCAGGTGGTTGCGGAGCGACGCACCGTTTTGTACAACAAAGTGGTGACTAGCTACCACAAGGCCAAGATTGAGCGGGCCGGCTTGGCCCACGAGCTGGAGGTTGCCAAGGGTAAGGCTTTCTTTCTTTTGACTTGCTCTTTTTCTGTTAAGTTTCTTTTTTTACTGACGGCTTGTTTTTGCCGGCTTGCAGCTGAGGCCGCCCGGATCCCGCGGTCGGAGTCGGACCTCCGAGTCGCCCGTGCCCAATGCGCCGTAGCGAGGAAGCGAGCCGGACTCTTGTCGCCAAGGCTGAAGGTGGCTGATGGGGAGCTGAAGCGGCTGCGCCTTCTTGAGGCTAACCACCTCAAGGAACTTGCCGCCCTCAAGAAGGACGGGGAGGAGAAGGCTGGAGGGCACTGAGCAAGCGGGCTGGAGGAGGTGGAGCGGCAACGGCTTGCGCTTCGTGAGGAAGTGACCACCAAGTCCAATGAGGCGTCGGCCACCGCCAAGCGGTGGGTGGAGGAACTTAGCGCGCTCGACCGCGGCTTGGCGGGTGAGTCTTTTATCTTATGCCTTTCCCTTTGCCGGCTTTCGGCCGTCGGCTGCCGGCTTAGGTTGGCAGCCCGGCTGCGAAACTTTGATTTTCCGATATCTCCATCTTCGGGCTGGGAGCGATCGGTTCTTGCCGTGCCGCCGGGCTTTTTCTTTTACTTCGAAATCTCCATCTTCGGTGAGGGCGTCGGTTCTTGCCGGCTGCCGCCGGGCTACCCTAGAGCTCGGAATCTCCATCTTCAAGCTGAGGGCGGTCGGTTCTTGCCGGCTGCCGCTGACTTACCCTAGAGCCGGAATCTCCATCTTCAGGCAGAGGCGGTCGGTTCTTGCCGGCTGCCGCCAGGCTACCCCAGAGCTTCGGAATCTCCATCTTCAGGCTGGGGGCAGTCGGTTCTTGCGGGCTGCCGCCAGGCTTACTTTAGGACTTCGAAAATTTGTGTTTTTCGGCTATTTCCGGCTTCAACGGATTTCTGACGTGTTTCTTCTTTGCAGCGGCCTTCCCTGAGGTGCAGGAGGCGGCGTTAGCGGCTGTTGGCAGGGCGCGGGAGGAGCGCCGGCGGGCGCCGGGGAGCGAGCTCCGATTGCTTCACCATGGACGATTGTTGTCGTCCATGGCTGCCCGTGTGGAGCCAATCACCAAGCTTGGTTGGGAGCTGCGGAAGGCGGCGGAAGAGCTGATCCGGCTGCTATGGCCGATGGAGACGCTGCCACAAGATCTCTCCAACCTCATCGCCTGGCTGGACAGGGCTCCCGACCGCTTCCTGGACTGGAAGGAGTCGGCCGCGCGCGCCGGAGCTGATATGGCGCTGTCGTTTGTGCTTTCCTGGTATAACGAGGTTAGCCTCGACCAGTTGGAGTACCGGCGCGCCGACGTGGAGGACAAGCTCCCGGTGGAGAACAAAACCGCCCGGCTCGCCCGTGCCTGCGCCCGGCTTGCCGGCTTCCTCAGCCAGTGCGTACTTGTCGGCGATGGCCATCAAGGCGGCCATCGACTTGGGGTCGCTGCGGCGTAGCTTGTGCCACAACATGGTGTTGGGCCGGCAGCCTCCCATGAAGAAGCTGATGGCTTGGATCTCATGCACACCCTCGCAGGAGTTGCGCATTTGCACCGGCGCGTCGAGTATGCGCGGTCCGTCTCGTCCGGGCCCTGCTTGCACATCTCAAGCTGCCGGGGCGACCCGGCCGGCGATAGGTGCCGGTGAAGTTGCTGATGAAGGCCTCTTCGAAATCCAGCCAGCCGTTGATGCTGCCGGGCGGCGGGTTGTTGAGCCGAGTGCGGGCGGAGCCGACCAGCATCAGGGGGGAGTAGCGTACCGCCCAGCGCTTGTTGCCCCGGGCGATGCCCACTGCAGTGGAATAGTCCAGCAGCCAGTCCTCCGGTTTGGCGGTGCCGTCGTACTTGGGGGTGTCGCGCGGGAGCTGGAAGCCGTCGATCATGGGCTCGTTGGCGATGCGGGGCCCGAAGCACTTTGGGCCGGCTGGCCCCTCTTCTTCCGCGATGCGGGATTCGACCACCGGTCGAGGCGATCTCGGGCATCTGCCGGCTCGATGCGCGGGCCCAGCCGGGAACGTACAGGCTGGCGAGCGCCGCTGGCTTCTGGAGCCGGCCGGTGCGGGCGTCGAGGCTCGGAGTCTTGCTCCTGGTTCCGGCTTGGTGGGGCCCGGCTGCGGCTGCTGCCGCCGCCTGGCTGGCGGCTCGGCCGGCTTGAGCTCGCGTGCGTGGCGCGGGAGTCGTTGCGCCGGCTTGGCGCCGGGGAGATGGACTCGGCCGTGTCCTCGGCGTTGCTCGCGGCACCACGAGCGTGAGAAGCTCTAGGATCTTGGGCGTACCTAGGGTCCTTCGACTGCCGGTTGGCAGCCTTCACCAGCTCAGCCACCCGCTCGGTCTGGCGGCGTAACTCGTCGCCTTCAAGGCGGTGCAGCTCTTCTGCGGCGGCTTCGGCCGCGAGCATGTTCTTGTCGGGGGTGTTGTAGAAGGGCAGCTCCATTGACGGAGCCGGCGCGTCCGCGCCGTCGCGGTCGATCTCGGCGCCTAGGTCGCGGCCTCTGCGGCGGATCTGGCCGGCTCGGCTGGGGTTGTCGCCGCCTGGGTGAGGCCGTGGGCGCGGTTGTACTCGCGCTGGGTGATCTCCCACTGGCGCTTAGCAGCAGCCAGCTCCTCGGTCTGCTTGAGGAGGAGCACGCGGTGCGCCTCCAGGTCTGCCTCGACGGTGGCGGCGACGGCGCCGGCGACGGCGCCGGCACCGGTTGTGAGCGGAGTGCTCAGCTTTGCCCGGACTTCTTCCAGCCGGGATGGTGGTGGTGGCGGCTTTGCGCCTGATGCGGATGCGTGCCCGCCGACGTTGCGCTCCAAGTCGGGGCCGCGGATGCGCGTGGACTTGGTGGGCTGCTCGTCGCCGGCTGCCATGACCTCGTGCATGATGCAGGGGCTGGCGGCGGTGAGGCGGCGCCAGGCTCCGGGGGAGGGCTTGCGCAGCGCAGGATCTGGCACGGATAGCGCGGTGGTGCGACGGTGGCGACGTAGACGTCGAAGCCGCCGAAGCTGATGATGTCGCCGCCGACAAGAAATGGCCTGTCGGCGAAGCAGCCAGCGTTGTCGCTGATGCAGTTGAGGGAGCCGAATCTCCAGATCAAGCCTGAAGCGACCCGCTCGCCGGTGGTGATGGTGAGGCCCGTCCGGATGAAGACACCGGCCGCGGACGCTGAAGGCCCCACGGTGGGCGCCAAATGTCGTGGTATCGTCACGGCATATGCCATAGGGTGGCTAATCGAGGTGGTTCCTAGTGGACTCACGGCGGTATCCGGATGCGGGTATGGGCACGAGCGACACGGCGATGTACCCAGGTTCGAGGCCCTCCGATGGAGGTAACACCTCTACTCCTGCTATGTGTGTATATGATGATATCACAGTACAATGGTGCTCCTAGAGCTGTATCCGGCTGCTCCTGGGAGGCTAAGATAGACGAAGGTCTCTCTCACAGGGCAGCGCTAAGACTAGAATGAAGTAAGAATCATCGATCGTCCCCCGCACGAGGGGGGTAGCCCAGCTTATATAGGCGCTGGCACTTTACATAGAAGTCCCTATGGTCTATGCGGCCAGCTTGGCCGGCTCCGGCTTCCGCTCCTTCCCGAGGCGTTGACGTCACGGAGCCGTTGAGGCGTAGTGGCCTGTCCCGTCCGCTAGAGGAGGTCAGCGGCATGGCGAGGAGATGTCCCTGTCGCCATCATGCCGTGTAGCCGGTACGGGCCGTCGTAGGCGATGATGGCCTGTCCGCCGCGTGGCACTGTTGCTCTACAGTGCCCCATGCTTTACGGTAAGTGAGGTCAGCGTGGACCTTTGAACCGGACCACCTACCCAGTTCCTTCTCATGCAAGACTCGCCAGCCTCGAGTCGGTCCGAGGTATAGACCCCGAGTCGGATATGGCTTGTAGAAGCCGGCCTAGCCACAGCGCAAATGGCCGTAGCCGGGCCGACTAGGACTTAGAGCCAGCCGGCTTCCGAGGCAGCCGGCCACGGCTCCAGCCGGCTGCTCCTCAGCCGGCCTTTGCCGCGAGCCGGCCAACCTCTAGCCGGCTGCTCCGCGTCCATTGCCCTACCCGGGGTCTTCCCCCCGACAGTACCCGCTACCATTCATTGACAACAACAAACACCTCTTAAATTATTACTTTTATTCTGTTTATATGATTACAAAACTGAAAAAGCTCTAGCACATGATTTAATCCCTGCTTCCCTCTGCGAAGGGCCTGTCTTTTACTTTATGTTGAGTCAGTAAACCTATTTCCCTCCATCTCAAGCAAGCATTTGAGTTGTTGTGATCAAACTATTATATTTTGATTTGCTTCATCATGTCTTTTATTCTTCCTTGTTTAGTACAAGTTTTATCTGAATGAATATAGCTTTGAAAGTTATCAATGATCATTATGATTGAGTATGCAAGATGAGCCATATAAACTTTAACATGAGAGCGCTGCTCAATAGATAAGTATAATCGATTAACTGTTCTCTGACCAAGAACAAAGTTTGCCATCACCAATTATGATTTCTTATGCACCTTTATTTGTGATTACCTTATACTTGCTTCAAGTTGAGTTATATGAGGAAGTTGTTTACTAGAATGTCTTGTGTGAATGTATATGATGCTTCTTGTCCGTATTTGATTTATCGACTCTTCACTCCATAAACATGTGGTCCTATTTACCGAGTTCAGTTTCGCTTGGGGACAAGCGAGGTCTAAGCTTGGGGGAGTTGATACGTCCAATTTGCATCACTATTTTATATCATAATTTGCTGTTATTCATTGATATATTTCATATTTGGAGGTGATACTTATGTTATTTCATCTATTTTGCATGTTTCACGATTATTGGAGGATCGCGCACCGGAGCCAGGATTCTGCTGGAAAAAGCACCGTCAGAACGCAATATTTCGGAAGATCAACAGATGACAAAATTATACCAAAAATCCTATTTTTCCAGATGACGAAGGGAGCCAGAAGGGGGAGAAGAGGGGACCCGAGGTGGGCCCACCCCATAGGCCGGCGCGGCCCAAGGCCTGGCCGCGCCGCCCTGTGAGGAGGGGGGCCCACAGCCCCTCTCGCCTCCTTTTCTTCGCGTACTCCTTCGTCCCGAAAACCTAAGCTCGAGGGGTACGTCGCGAAGAGCCACAGCCGCCTCTGCGGGGCGGAGAACACCAGAGAGAAAGAGCTCTCCGGCAGGCTGAGATCTGCCGGGGAAATTCCCTCCCGGAGGGGGAAATCGACGCCATCGTCATCGCCATCGAGCTGGACATCATCTCCATCACCATCACCATCATCTTCATCATCATCACCGCCGTCTCCACCGCTGCACCTCGTCACCGCTGTAACAATTTGGGTTTGATCTTGATTGTTTGATAGGGGAAACTCTCCCGGTGTTGATTTCTACTTGTTATTGATGCTATTGAGTGAAACCGTTGAACCAAGGTTTATGTTCAGATTGTTATTCATTATCATATCACCTCTGATCATGTTCCATATGATGTCTCGTGAGTAGTTCGTTTAGTTCTTGAGGACATGGGTGAAGTCTAAATGTTAGTAGTGAAGTATGGTTGAGTAATATTCAATGTTATGATATTTAAGTTGTGGTGTTATTCTTCTAGTGGTGTCGTGTGAACGTCGACTACACGACACTTCACCTTTATGGGCCTAGGGGAATGCATCTTGTACTCGTTTGCCAATTGCGGGGTTGCCGGAGTGACGAAACCTCGAGCCCCCGTTGGTATATCGATGCGGGAGGGATCGCGAGGATCTCGAGTTTAAGGCTGTGGTTAGATTTATCTTAATTACTTTCTTGTAGTTGCGGATGCTTGCAAGGGGTATAATCACAAGTATGTATTAGTCCTAGGAAGGGCAGTACATTAGCATAGGTTCACCCACACAACACTTATCAAAACAATGAAGATTAATTAGCCGTATGTAGCGAAAGCACTAGACTAAAATCCCGTGTGTCCTCGAGAACGTTTGGTCATTATAAGTAAAAAAACCGGCTTGTCCTTTGTGCTAAAAAGGATTGGGCCACTCGCTGCAATTGTTACTCTCGCACTTTACTTACTCGTACTTTATTCATCTGTTACATCAAAACCCCTCGAATACTTGTCTCGTGAGCATTTACGGTGAATCCTTCATCGAAACTGCTTGTCAACACCTTCTGCTCCTCGTTGGGATCGACATTCTTACTTATCGAAGATACTTGCGATACACCCCCTATACTTCTGGGTCATCAAGACTATTTTCCGGCGCCGTTGCCGGGGAGTGAAGCGCTATTGGTAAGTGGAATTGGTAAGGGAAATTTCTACTCGTTTGTGCTGATTTTATTTACTGCTCGCTGCTATAACTCATTATGGAGAGATCTTCTCTTGAGTGTTTATTTGGGAAATCTACTACTACCGCAAAGGTAGTGGATGAGGCGCCGAGTAAGGAAGAAATACCATACAAAATACCTATGAAAATTATTGAACGTGTAGTGGGTAACCGTTATACAGGGGATGGAACTGTCCACCCTGGAGATCATTTACTGTTCTTACATGAATTATGCGGTTTATTCAAGTGTGCAGGAACAAATAACGAGGCAGAATACGAGGCGTTGTTGCACGGAATGAAGATGGCAAAGGCATGTGGGGCAACTCGCCTGGAAATTTATGGAGACTCAAACCTGGTGGTACAGCAGTCGATGAACCTATGTGACGCAGTCAGTGACAACATGATCGCCTACCGACAATTGTACCAGAATATGGAAGCCAAATTTGAAGGGTGCGAACTTAAACATATCGGCAGAGCCAGCAATGAGGAGGCCGATTCTCTGGCGAACATCGGGTCCATGTGTTCCCCCATTCCAGATGGAGTGTTCTATGAAGTGATCACCCAGCGATCGATAAAGGAGAAAGCGTCGGCACCTCCAAAACCATCGACTGACGAATCGGAGGCGAGCCCACAACAAACTGCCGAAGAATCTCCACCCCCACTCGCAGAACAGGTCCTCCTTCTTGAGCCCCTTTGGACCAAACCATTTCTAGAGTACTGAGAAACAGGAGCTGCCGGAGGATCCGGTAGAAGCAAGACGAATCGTCAGACGGTCAAAAGCCTTCACTGTGGTGAATGGTGAACTCTACAAGTGTAACATTTCTGGTATTTTCCAAAGATGTATTGCCATCGACGATGGTGATGGCGTGTAAGACACACGTCCGTTGGGAACCCCAAGAGGAAGGTGTGATGCGTACAGCAGCAAGTTTTCCCTCAGTAAGAAACCAAGGTTATCGAACCAGTAGGAGTCAAGGAACACGTGAAGGTAGTTGGTGGCGGAGTGTAGTGCGGCGCAACACCAGGGATTCCGGCGCCAACGTGGAACCTGCACAACACAATCAAAGTACTTTGCCCCAACGTAACAGTGAGGTTGTCAATCTCACCGGCTTGCTGTAAACAAAGGATTAGATGTATAGTGTGGAAGATGATGTTTGTTTGCGAAACAGTAAAGAACAAGTATTGCAGTAGATTGTATTTCAGATGTAAAGAATGGACCGGGGTCCACAGTTCACTAGTGGTGTCTCTCCCATAAGATAAATAGCTTGTTGGGTGAACAAATTACAGTTGGACAATTGACAAATAAAGAAGGCATAACAATGCACATACATATATCATGATGAGTACTATGATATTTAATCAGGGCATTACGACAAAGTACATAGACCGCTATCCAGCATGCATCTATGCCTAAAAAGTCCACCTTCGAGGTTATCATCCGAACCCCTTCCAGTATTAAGTTGCAAACAACGGACAATTGCATTAAGTATGGTGCGTAATGTAATCAACACAAATATCCTTAGACAAAGCATCGATGTTTTATCCCTAGTGGCAACAAGCACATCCACAACCTTAGAACTTTACGTCACTCGTCCCGCATTCAATGGAGGCATGAACCCACTATCGAGCATAAATACTCCCTCTTGGAGTCACAAGTATCAACTTGGCCGAGCCTCTACTAGCAACGGAGAGCATGCAAGAACATAAACAACATATATGATAGATTGATAATCAACTTGACATAGTATTCAATATTCATCGGATCCCAACAAACACAACATGTAGGATTACAAATAGATGATCTTGATCATGATAGGCAGCTCACAAGATCTAACATGATAGCACAATGAGGAGAAGACAACCATCTAGCTACTGCTATGGACCCATAGTCCGAGGGTGAACTACTCACACATCGATCCGGAGGCGATCATGGCGATGAAGAGCCCTCCGGGAGATGATTCCCCTCTCCGGAAGGGTGCCGGAGGTGATCTCCTGAATCCCCCGAGATGGGATTGGCGGCGGCGGCGTCTCTGGAAGGTTTTCCGTATCGTGGATCTCGGTACTGGGGTATTCGCGACGAAGGCTTTAAGTAGGCGGAAGGGCGGAGTCGGAGGGCTGACAGGGGCCCCACACGCTAGGGTGGCGCGGGCCCCCCTTAGGCTGCACGGCCCTAGTGTGGCGGCGCCTCGTCGCCCCACTTCGTTTCTCCCTCGGTCTTCTGGAAGCTTCGTGGAAAAATAAGACCATGGGCGTTGATTTCGTCCAATTCCGAGAATATTTCCTTTGTAGGATTTCGAAACCAAAAACAGCGAGAAAACAAAGAATCGGCTCTTCGGCATCTCGTCAATAAGTTAGTGCCGGAAAATGCATAATAATGACATATAATGTGTATAAAACATGTGAGTATCATCATAAAAGTAGCATGGAACATAAGAAATTATAGATACGTTTGAGATGTATCAAGCATCCCCAAGCTTAGTTCCTTCTCGCCCTCGAGTAGGTAAACGATAACAAAGATAATTTCTGAAGTGACATGCTATCATAATCTTGATCAATACTATTGTAAAGCATATGAGATGAATGCAGCGATTCGAAGCAATGGTGAAGACAATGAGTAAACAAATGAATCATATAGCAAAGACTTTTCATGAATAATACTTTCAAGACAAGCATCAATAAGACTTACATAAGAGTTACTCATAAAGCAATAAATTCTTAGTAAAGGCATTGAAGCAACACAAAAGAAGATATAAGTTTCAGCGGTTGCTTTCAACTTCAACATGTATATCTCATGGATAATTGTCAACACAAAGTAATATAACAAGTGCAATAGGTAAACATGTAAGAATCAATGCACACAGTTGATACAAGTGTTTGCTTCTAAGATAGAAGGAATAGGTAAACTGACTCAACAATAAAGTAGAAGAATGGCCCTTCGCGGAGGGAAGCATGGATTACTATATTTGTGCTAGAGCTTTTCATTTTGAAAACAAGAACCAATTTTGTCAACGGTAGTAATAAATCATAAGTGTTATGTATAAGATATCCTATAAGTTGCAAGCCTCATGCATAGTATACCAATAGTGCTCGCACCTTGTCCTAATTAGCTTGGATTAACATGGATTATCATTGCATAGCATATGTTTCAACCAAGTGTCACAAAGGGTACCTCTATGCCGCCCGTACAAAGGTATAAGGAGAAAGCTCGCATTGGATTTCTCGCTTTTGATTATTCTCAACTTAGACATCCATACCGGGACAACATAGACAACAGATAATGGACTCCTCTTTAATGCATAAGCATTCAACAACAGATAAAATTCTCATAAGAGATTGAGGATTAATTGTTCAAACTGAAACTTCCACCATGGATCATGGTTTTAGTTAGCGGCCCAATGTTCTTCTCTAACAATATGCATACTCAAACCATATGATCATGAAAATCTCCCTTACTTCAGACAAGACGAACATGCATAGCAACTCACATGATATTCAACAAAGGTGTAATAGTTGATGGCGTCCCCAGAAACATGGTTACCGCTCAACAAGCAACTTATTAAGAAATAGGATACATAAGTATATATTCTTCACCACAATCGTTTTTAAGGCTATTTTCCCATGAGCTATATATTGCAAAGACAAAGGATAGAATTTTTAAAGGTAGCACTCAAGTAATTTAGTTTGGAATGGCAGAGAAATACCATGTAGTAGGTAGGTATGGTGGACACAAATGGCATAGTTTTTGGCTCAAGGATTTGGATGCACGAGAAGAATTCCTCTCAATACAAGGCTAGGCTAGCAAGGTTGTTTGAAGCAAACTCAAGTATAAAACGGTACAGCAAAACTCACATATGAACATATTGCAAGCATTATAAGACTTTACATCGTCTCCTTGTTGTTCAAACACCTTAACCAGAAAATATCTAGACTCTAGAGATCAATCATGCAAACCAAATTTTAACAAGCTCTATGTAGTTCTTCATTAATAGGTACAAAGTACATGATGCAAGAGCTTAAACATGATCTATATGAGCACAACAATTGCCAAGTATCAAATTATTCAAGAAATTATACCATTTACCACATGCGGCATTTTCCGTTTCCAACCATATAACAATGAACGAAGTAGTTCAACCTTCGCCATGAACATTAAGAATAAAGCTAAGAACATATGTGTTCATACGAAACAGCGGAGCGTGTCTCTCTCCCAAACAAAGAATGCTAGGATCCGATTTATTCAAACAAGAACGAAAATAAAAGCAAACAGACGCTCCAAGTAAAGCACATAAGATGTGACGGAATAAAAATATAATTTCACTAGAGGTGACCTGATAAGTTGTCGATGGAGAAGGGATGCCTTGGGCATCCCCAAGCTTAGATGCTTGAGTCTTCTTAAAATATGCAGGGATGAACCACGGGGGCATCCCCAAGCTTAGACTTTTCACTCTTCTTGATCATATTGTATCATCCTCCTCTCTTGACCCTTGAAAACTTCCTCCACACCAAACTCGAAACAATCTCATTAGAGGGTTAGTGCATAATTGAAAATTCATATATTCAGAGGTGACATAATCATTCTTAACACTTCTGGACATTGCACAAAGCTACTGAAAGTTAATGGAACAAAGAAATCCATCAAACATAGCAAAACAGGCAATGCGAAATAAAAGGCAGAATCTGTCAAAACAGAACAGTCCGTAAAGACGAATTTTTTAGAGGCACTGGACTTGCCCAGATGAAAATGCCCAAATTTAATGAAAGCTGCGTACATATCTGAGGATCGCGCACGTAAATTGGAAGATTTTTCTAAATTTTCTACAGCAGGGGCGGCTCAATTTCGTGACAGCAAAAAATCTGTTCCTGCGCAGTAATCCAAATCTAGTATTGACTTTTCTATCAAAGACTTTACTTGGCACAACAATGCAATAAAATAAAGATAAGGAGAGGTTGCTACAGTAGTAACAACTTCCAAGACTCAAATATAAAATAAAGTGCAGAAGTAAAATAATGGGTTGTCTCCCATAAGCGCTTTTCTTTAACGCCTTTCAGCTAGGCGCAGAAAGTGTGTATCAAGTATTGTCGAGAGACGAAGCATCAACATCATAATTTGTTCTAATAATAGAATCATAAGGTAACTTCATTCTCTTTCTAGGGAAGTGTTCCATACCTTTCTTAAGAGGAAATTGATATTTAATATTACCTTCCTTCATATCAATGGTAGCACCAACAGTTTGAAGAAAAGGTCTTCCCAATATAATGGGACAAGATGCATTGCATTCAATATCCAAGACAACAAAATCAACGGGGACAAGGTTATTGTTAACCATAATGCGAACATTATCAATCCTCCCCAAAGGTTTCTTTATAGCATTATCAGCAAGATTAACATCCAAATAACAATTTTTCAATGGTGGCAAGTCAAGCATATCATAGATTTTCTTAGGCATAACAGAAATACTTGCACCAAGATCACATAAAGAATTACAATCAAAATCATTGACCCTCATCTTAATGATGGGCTCCCAACCATCTTCTAACTTCCTAGGAATAGAAGTTTCAAGTTTTAGTTTCTCTTCTCTAGCTTTTATGAGAGCATTTGTAATATGTTTTGTAAAGGCCAAATTTATAGCACTAGCATTGGGACTTTTAGCAAGTTTTTGTAAGAACTTTATAACTTCAGAGATGTGACAATCATCAAAATCTAAACCATTATGATCTACAGCAATGGGATCATTGTCCCCAATATTTTGAAAAATTTCAGCAGTTTTGTCACAAACAGTTTCAGCAGTTTCAGGCAATTTTGCACGCTTTGCACTAGGAGTAGAAACATTGCCAACACCAATTATGTTACCATTGATAGTAGGAGGTGTAGCAACATGTGAAGCATTATCATTACTAGTGGTGGTAATAGTCCAAACTTTAGCTACATTATTCTCTTTAGCAAGTTTTTTCGTTTTCTTCTCTTTCCCACCTAGCATGCAATTCAGCCATCAATCTAATATTCTCATTAATTCGAACTTGGATGGCGTTTGCTGTAGTAACAATTTTATTATCATTATCCTTATTAGGCATAACTTTCAATTTAAAAGATCAACATCAGAGGCAAGTCTATCAACCTTAGAAGCAAGAATATCAATTTTATCAAGCTTTTCCTCAACAGATTTGTTAAAAGTAGTTTGTGTACTAATAAATTCTTTAAGCATGGCTTCAAGACCAGGGGGTACACTCCTATTATTGTTGTAAGAATTCCCATAAGAATTACCATAACTATTACCATTAGCAGAAGGATATGGCCTATAGTTGTTACCGAATTATTCCTATAAGCATTATTGTTGAAATTATTATTTTTAATGAAGTTCACATCAACATGTTCTTCTTGGGCAACCAATGAAGCTAAAGGAACATTATTAGGATCAACATTAGATCTACCATTCACAAGCGTAGACATAATAGCATCAATCTTATCACTCAAGGAGGAGGTTTGTTCAACAAAATTTACCTTCTTACCTTGTGGAGCTCTTTCCGTGTGCCATTCAGAGTAATTTATCATCATATCATCAAGAAGCTTTGTTGCCGCCCCCAAAGTAATGGACATAAAGGTACCTCCAGCAGCTGAATCCAATAGGTTCCGCGAAGAAAAATTCAATCCTGCATAGAAGGTTTGGATGATCATCCAAGTAGTTAGTCCATGGGTAGGGCAATTCTTCACCAAAGATTTCATTCTCTCCCATGCTTGAGCAACATGTTCATTATCTAATTGCTTAAAATTCATTATGCTGCTTCTCAAAGATATAATTTTAGCGGGAGGATAATATCTACCAATAAAAGCATCTTTACATTGAGTCCATGAATCAAGACTATTTCTAGGCAAAGATAGCAACCAATCTTTAGCTCTTCCTCTTAAGGAGAAAGGAAAAAATTTAATTTTATAATGTCACCATCTACATCCTTATACTTTTGCATTTCACATAGTTCAACAAAATTATTAAGATGTGCAGCAGCATCATCAGAACTAACACCAGAAAATTGCTCTCTCATAACAAGATTTAGTAAAGCGAGGTTTAATTTCAAAGAATTCTGCTGCAGTAGCGAGTGTGGAGCAATAGGTGTGCATAAGAAATCATTATTATTTGTGCTAGTGAAGTCACACAACTTAGTATTTTCAGGAGTATTCATTTTAGCAGTAGTAAATAAAGCAAACTAAATAAAGTAAATGCAAGTAACTAATTTTTTTGTGTTTTTAATATAGAGAACAAAACAGTAAATAAAGTAAAACTAGCAACTAATTTTTTTGTATTTTTGATATAGAGAGCAAACAAAGCAGTAAATAAAATAAAGCAAAGCAAGACAAAAACAAAGTAAAGAGATTGGATGTGGGAGACTCCCCTTGCAGCGTGTCTTGATCTCCCCGGCAACGGCGCCGAGAAAAATGCTTGATGGTGTGTAAGACACACGTCCGTTGGGAACCCCAAGAGGAAGGTGTGATGCGTACAGCAGCAAGTTTTCCCTCGATAAGAAACCAAGGTTATCGAACCGGTAGGAGTCAAGGAACACGTGAAGGTTGTTGGTGGCGGAGTGTAGTGCGGCGCAACACCAGGATTCCGGCGCCAACGTGGAACCTCGCACAACACAATCAAAGTACTTTACCCCAACGTAACGGTGAGGTTGTCAATCTCACCGGCTTGCTGTAAACAAAGGATTAGATGTATAGTGTGGAAGATGATGTTTGTTTGCGAAGAACGAGTAAAGAACAAGTATTGCGATGAGATTGTATTTCGGATGTAAAGAATGGACCGGGGTCCACAGATTCACTAGTGGTGTCTCTCCCATAAGATAAATAGCATGTTGGGTGAACAAATTGCGGTTGGGCAATTGACAAATAAAGAAGGCATAACAATGCACATACATATATCATGATGAGTACTATGAGATTTAATCGGGGCATTACGACAAAGTACATAGACCGCTATCCAGCATGCATCTATGCCTAAAAAGTCCACCTTCGAGGTTATCATCCGAACCCCTTCCAGTATTAAGTTGCAAACAACATACAATTGCATTAAGTATGGTGCGTAATGTAATCAACACAAATATCCTTAGACAAAGCATCGATGTTTTATACCTAGTGGCAACAACACATCAACAACCTTAGAACTTTCTCGTCATCGTCCCGTATTCAATGGAGGCATGAACCCACTATCGAGCATAAATACTCCCTCTTGGATTCACAAGTATCAACTTGGCCAGAGCCTCTACTAGCAACGGAGAGCATGCAAGAACATAAACAACATATATGATAGATTAATAATCAACTTGACATAGTATTCAATATTCATCGGATCCCAACAAACACAACATGTAGCATTACAAATAGATGATCTTGATCATGATAGGCAGCTCACAAGATCTAACATGATAGCACAATGAGGAGAAGACAACCATCTAGCTACTGCTATGAACCCATAGTCCAGGGGTGAACTACTCACACATCGATCCGGAGGCGATCATGGCGATGAAGACCCCTCCGGGAGATGATTCCCCTCTCCGGAAGGCTGCCGGAGGCGATCTCCTGAATCCCCCGAGATGGGATTGGCGGCGGCGTCTCTGGAAGGTTTTCCGTATCGTGGCTCTCGGTACTGGGGTATTCGCGACGAAGGCTTTAAGTAGGCGGAAGGGCGGAGTCGGAGGGCTGACAGGGGCCCCACACGCTAGGGCGGCGCGGGCCCCCCTTAGGCCGCGCGGCCCTAGTGTGGCGGCGCCTCGTCGCCCCACTTCGTTTCTCCCTCGGTATTCTGGAAGCTTCGTGGAAAAATAAGACCCTGGGCGTTGATTTCGTCCAATTCCGAGAATATTTCCTTTGTAGGATTTCTGAAACCAAAAACAGCAGAAAACAGACAAGCGGCTCTTCGGCATCTCGTCAATAGGTTAGTGTCGGAAAATGCATAATAATGACATATAATGTGTATAAAACATGTGAGTATCATCATAAAAGTAGCATGGAACATAAGAAATTATAGATACATTTGAGACGTATCAGATGGAAAAGCGCTGTTGCGTGAGATACACGAAGGAATTTACGGGCACCACGCAGGAAGCAGGGCCCTTGTGGCGAAAGCCTTCAGGGCAGGATTTTACTAGCCAACAGCGGCATCAGATGCTCGAGATCTGGTCATGAAGTGCGACCCCTGTCAGCGTTTCTCACCAAAACCACACGCCCTTGCGACAGATCTGATGACAATACCTCTGGCGTGGCCCCTTCGCCTAATGGGGACTCGACCAAGTTGGACCACTGCCAAGGTCGTCGCCTGGAGGACACACGTACTTACTGGTCGCAGTCGACAAATTCACCAAGTGGATCGAGGCAGTACCCGTTCGAAACCAGAAAGCCGAAACAGCAGTTCAGTTCTTCAGGGGAATAACCTGTCGATTTGGTATGCCGCATAGTATCGTCACAGACAACGGATCTAACTTCGACTCCAAAGAGTTTCGGAAATTTTGTGACGACGGAGGAATCAAACTGAAATTTGCATCAGTGGCACACCCACAGACTAACGGCCAGGTGGAAAGGATCAACGGTCTCATAGGGGATGGCCTCAAGAAACGCCTTACGGGTGCGGCTGGAGCCTGGGTCGAAGAGTTGCCATCTGTACTTTGGAGTCTGCGTACTACACCTAACAGGTCGACCCAATACACCCCGTTCTTCTTGGTACATGGAGCCGAAGTAGTTCTGCCAGCCGACGTTCGGTTCGAAGCTCCTCGGGTGACAGCATACACAGAATCCTCCTCCAACATCGCGCTACAGGACGTTGTGGACCTCCTTGACGAAGCTCGTATTGCTTTGGCAAGAACGACGGTATACCAACAGGCGTTGAGAAACTACCACAGCCGATGAATACGCAGTCGAAGATTTAATGTTGGAGATATGGTACTACGACTAAAGCAAGAGAGACCCTTGAAACTCGAATCTCCATGGGAAGGACCATACATCATCACTAAAGTGATACCAGGAGGAGCATATCGGCTCAAAAACCCTACTTCGGGAAAAGACGTTGAGAATCCATGGAACATCGCATAGTTGCGACGGTTCTAGGATACAATTGTTTCTTATTTACTTAACAGCCTTTAAGGCCGCTCTTGCATTATGAATAAAATTCTAATCAGACTTTCCACCTTTCTTCTTGATCCAGGCCTCATCATCCGAACAAATCGTTCGGGGCCCCTGTCGTTGGCTCTTACTCCCATCGGGAGCGCAGGCCGAAAACACGCTCGCACAGTGCCATTAACTAAATACTCTCAGCGGGAGCTAAGGTTAATGACACACAAAACAACCAATCCAAGCCTCGAGAAAATACGCGAGTGCTGCAGTCGATGGTTACACTATCACAAAATAAGGCTCAAACCGGTGCACCGCGTGACGAAGCCTAGCGTTTAATTCCCTTGATTAAGTCAACGGGTATCGCTCCTACAAAACTTACATATCGACTTCGCAATAAATTTGAAAATTACAACGAAGTCGTCGGGAGAGCAGGTTGAATTGATCACCCAGCCGCCCTCGACATTAAAATCATCAATCGAATTAACAAATTCGCCAGAACTACATGATGTGCAAAAGCACGCGTAGAATCTACACAAAACAATCTTATGCAGGTACAAGGTTATTACATTCACGACGGGGCTCCCTGGTTCCTTTGGGCCCTCAGATCTCTCTCAACACCTGTCTCCATCCGCGAGATGATGGTATATGCAGGACCTCTAGCGATATCATAATATTGATCCAAACTTCTCTCGGTGTTTGCTATGGCCTTCAAGTCTAAAGATGGATGACATGCCAATACTGAAGCAAAGGCAAGTTCAGCACCAGCCAGGAGTTCTTTCCGTACCAGCAGTCGAATCCTCTCAGGAGATTTGAATCGGGTAAACAAAGCAGACAGAGTTTCAGGTGCTTAATCCAGAGGGAATAAAGTCTTCCAAACCATCGTGAGATGAGCGTGGAATTTATCAAAGTAGTAGTGCACCTTCTCTGCCCGATGCTCAAACTTCGCCACGATAACACCCTTCGGACGATGCAACCATAAATCGTGTTTCGGGTGAGCAACGTCAGTCATCGCTTCGACCTTTTCATGGATCTTCCTGTTCTCCTCAGATTTATCTAAAGATACGACTGTAAAGGGACAAATATCAGTTAAGGGAACATCCAAGCTTCGTCAGAAATCAAAATATGGGTTAACACTTACAGCCCAAACTTTTGGTAGCAATGTGAAGACGATCGAGAGCATGTTGTTCAATAGCAGTTGCTATCTCACTCTTCTTCTTCACCAACGCTGCCATCGCGTGAAGGAGGCAATATCTTTGCTCAAACGAGACACTTGGTCACGTAAACGACGAACAAGGCCAGACTCATCGCTAGCCGAAGGATTTGGAAAAGGTTCGGCACGGGAAGAAGATGAAGGAATCTGCAGTGCAACTTTCAATTCAGAACAACACTAACATAAATCTCCCATCGGGAGCACTGGAGTGTATATGTTACATTCAAAAGATTGTTCGAACTAGTTACAGAGTCAAAATAAAAACAGGATCAAGTCAAATTGCATCATGTCTTAATTACAATTAATGGAGCAAGCATTCAAGGAAGTGCCGATGATGAGCCAGGGGCAGCTTCAGGTGCAGACTTGGTCTTTGCTTCATCAACCAACTTGAGGAGCTGATTGGCACATGTTACTGCCGATCGTTTGAAGGGTTCAAGGTCGACTAGATGATTGTCTTCATCCACAGGCAATGCCTTAGACAACTTCTCTAAGTCAGACCCCAACCCATGGCCCATCAGCAGTTGGAAAGTAAGAACCGCCCCAAACAAGTGGGAACGGCGTTTCAATACCTCTACAGGCTCAGAAGAATCGATGAGGAAAGCATCAACCATCTCGCCAAGAGTCTTGTCCTGCTTCACCTTCGGGAAGATCATCGAGTATAGCCTCGACAATGCTCCTTTAGTCTTCTGAAGAAGTCCAAGAACTTGGACGTTGGACTCAGCGGCGAGAGAAAGGGCATCAGATGTAGAGTCCTCCCGAAGCATGCGCGCCCGAGTGATGGTTATATCAGCAGCCTCTGAAAGAGGACAAATCAGCAACCAGAAAGGAAATGCAAAAAGAGGAGCTACGTGCCAAGAACTTTACCCAATAAATTCGTGATGGATTCACAAAGGACGCCTTCCTTCTTGTCAGCTGCGGCTGCAGCTTCGCGCCTGGCGTCTTGTTCATCCTTCATCCGTCGCTTCAGCTTCTTCAACTCCTCCTTCAGCAAGATATTTTCGTTTTTGGCGTCGGTGGCAAGCCTGTTGGCCTCCAGCACCTGATCAGCCGAAGTTTTGATGGTCTTCCGAAGCTGAGCGTTTTCGGATTCTAGGGGTGAACTGCTCGGCGAAGTCTACCACAGCATCGACTGTGGCATAAATCGGCTGCAACGAAGAAAACCAAGAAGATTCAGTTGAAAAAAAACTTGGCGAAGCAAGAAAGAAATCAAGACAAATAAAACACTTACGTGGTCGCGGGCAGCCGACGAGGTGGGAGCATAGCCAGAAGGAACTTCGACATTGGAATCTTCTCTACAGTCGTTCGCGTCAGTGGCGTCGACTTGGCGGGAGAAGGATTCGGCTCCTTAGCTGATGCCTTTCTCTCAAAGGATAATTTAGCCCTCTTTGCGAGAGGAACTTCATCATCATCAGACCTACTCA
The DNA here is from genome assembly GCF_022539505.1 of Lolium rigidum. Classification (NCBI taxonomy): domain Eukaryota; kingdom Viridiplantae; phylum Streptophyta; class Magnoliopsida; order Poales; family Poaceae; genus Lolium; species Lolium rigidum. Next base: position 80,351,377 of record NC_061509.1, on the reverse strand, counting down.
AGAAGGGTAGATAATTAGTATACAAAACAACAGAGGATAAGTCACAAAGGGGTATAGATGCTCACAGGTCCAGGTCATCTTCAGCAGCGAAATAACCTGTCTTAGCAGGAGAAGGCGGAGCAGTTCCAACGGCATCACTATCTTGTCCGCTAGGACTTGATTCAGCCGTTGTAATAAAATCTTCATTTATCTGCATACGTCGCCTGCTCCTGATGAAGGCATCATCTTTGGCAGCTTCATCCTCTTGAACATCGCTATCCTCAAGGGTGCGTTGGACGTCTTCGGTCTCCTCGGAGTCATCATCGTCATCCTCTGGTTCCACACCGCTTTCAGGCGTACGAGGATAACATTGAGTAATGGCGGAGGCCTATCGAGAGAAGAAAGTTTGTAAAGCATAACGAAGAAAGAAACAACAACAAGTAAGAAATGGCAATAATTACCTCAGTCGGAAGATGGTCCAGATCATAAGGGGGACGAGCCGATGTCAAGACAATATTGTCCTTCATACTGAGGCACGTCAAGCGACGGACTTCATCTCGGAGTTCATCAGCCGACAGGTCGGCAGAGTTGACCCTAGACTTGTCGTCCTTGCCAGTATAAAGCCACAATTGATGGGGTCGAGACATTAGCGGTGATGCGTGTAGTTGACACGTCCGTTGGGAACCCCAAGAGGAAGGTGTGATGCGCACAGCGGCAAGTTTCCCTCAGTAAGAAACCAAGGTTTAATCGAACCAGTAGGAGTCAAGAAGCACGTTGAAGGTTGATGGCGGCGGGATGTAGTGCGGCGCAACACCGGAGATTCCGGCGCCAACGTGGAACCTGCACAACACAACCAAAGTACTTTGCCCCAACGAAACAGATGAGGTTGTCAATCTCACCGGCTTGCTGTAACAAAGGATTAACCGTATTGTGTGGAAGATGATTGTTTGCGAGAGAAAATAGTAAAAACAAGTATTGCGAGCAGGTTTGTATTTCGAGTATTAAAAGAATGGACCGGGGTCCACGAGTTCACTAGAGGTGTCTCTCCCATAAGATAAAAGCATGTTGGGTGAACAAATTACAGTCGGGCAATTGACAAATAGAGAGGGCATAACAATGCACATACATGACATGATAAGTATAGTGAGATTTAATTGGGCATTACGACAAAATACATAGACCGCCATCCAACTCGCATCTATGCCTAAAAAGTCCACCTTCGAGGTTATCATCCGAACCCCTCCGGTATTAAGTTGCTAACAACGGACAATTGCATTAAGTATGGTGCGTAATGTAATCAACAACTACATCCTCGGACATAGCGCCAATGTTTTATCCCTAGTGGCAACAAGCACAACACAACCTTAGAACTTTCTCATCATCGTCCCGGTGTCAATGCGAGCATGAACCCACTATCGAGCATAAATACTCCCTCTTGGAGTTAAAAGTAAAAACTTGGCCAGAGCCTCTACTAGTAACGGAGAGCATGCAAGATCATAAACAACACATATGTAATAACTTGATAATTAACATGACATGGTATTCTCTATCCATCGGATCCCGACAAACACAACATATAGAATTACATATAGATGATCTTGATCATGTTAGGCAGCTCACAAGATCCAACAATGAAGCACAATGAGGAGAAGACAACCATCTAGCTACTGCTATGGACCCATAGTCCAGGGGTGAACTACTCACTCATCACTCCGGAGGCGACCATGGCGGTGTAGAGTCCTCCGGGAGATGAATCCCCTCTCCGGCGGGGTGCCGGAGGAGATCTCCAGAATCCCCCGAGATGGGATCGGCGGCGGCGGCGTCTCAGTAAGGTTTTCCGTATCGTGGTTTTTCGCATCAGGGGTTCCGCGACGGAGGCTTTAAGTAGGCGGAAGGGCAGAGTCGGGGGCCAGACGAGGGGGCCACACCATAGGGCGGCGCGGCCCCCCCTTGGCCGCGCCGCCACGTGGTGTCGCCACCTCGTGGCCCCACTTCGTATGTTCTTCGGTCTTCTTGAAGCTCCGTGGAAAAATAGGCCCCTTGGTCTTCGTTTCGTCCAATTCCGAGAATATTTCGTTACTAAGATTTCTGAAACCAAAAACAGCAGAAAACAAGAACTGGCACTTCGGCATCTTGTTAATAGGTTAGTTCCAGAAAATGCACGAATATGACATAAAGTGTGCATAAAACATGTAGGTATCATCAATAATATGGCATAGAACATAAGAAATTATCGATACGTCGGAGACGTATCAAGCATCCCCAAGCTTAGTTCCGCTCGTCCCGAGCGAGGTAAAACGATAACAAAGATAATTTCGAAGTGATATGCCATCATAACCTTGATCATACTATTTGTAAACATATGTAGTGGATGCAGCGATCAAAACAATGGTAATGACATGAGTAAACAAGTGAATCATAAAGCAAAGACTTTTCATGAATAGTACTTCAAGACAAGTATTAATAAGTCTTGCATAAGAGTTAACTCATAAAGCAATAAATCAAAGTAAAGGTATTGAAGCAACACAAAGGAAGATTAAGTTTCAGCGGTTGCTTTCAACTTGTAACATGTATATCTCATGGATAATTGTCAACATAGAGTAATATAACAAGTACAATATGCAAGTATGTAGGAATCAATGCACAGTTCACACAAGTGTTTGCTTCTTGAGGTGGAGAGAGATAGGTGAACTGACTCAACATAAAAGTAAAGAGAATGGTCCTTCAAAGAGGAAAGCATCGATTGCTATATTTGTGCTAGAGCTTTTATTTTGAAAACATGAAACAATTTTGTCAACGGTAGTAATAAAGCATATGAGTTATGTACATTATATCTTACAAGTTGCAAGTCTCATGCATAGTATACTAATAGTGCCCGCACCTTGTCCTAATTAACTTGGACTACCGGATCTTTGCAATGCACATGTTTTAACCAAGTGTCACAATGGGGTACCTCCATGCCGCCTCGTACAAAGGTCTAAGGAGAAAGCTCGCATTTTGGATTTCTCGCTTTTGATTATTCTCAACTTAGACATCCATACCGGGACAACATGGACAACAGATAATGGACTCCTCTTTAATGCATAAGCATGTGGCAACAATTATTATTCTCATATGAGATTGAGGATATATGTCCAAACTGAAACTTCCACCATGAATCATGGCTTTAGTTAGCGGCCCAAAGTTCTTCTCTAACAATATGCATGCTCCAACCATGAAGGTGGTAGATCTCTCTTGCTTCAGACAAGACGGACATTCATAGCAACTCACATGATATCCAACAAAGAATAGTTGATGGCGTCCCCAGAAACATGGTTATCGCACAACAAGCAACTTAATAAGAGATAAAGTGCATAAGTACATATTCAATACTACAATAGTTTTTAAGCTATTTGTCCCATGAGCTATATATTGCAAAGGTGAATGATGGAATTTTAAAGGTAGCACTCAAGCAATTTACTTTGGAATGGCGGATAAATACCATGTAGTAGGTAGGTATGGTGGACACGAATGGCATAGTGGTTGGCTCAAGTATTTTGGATGCATGAGAAGTATTCCCTCTCGATACAAGGTTTAGGCTAGCAAGGTTATTTGAAACAAACACAAGGATGAATGGTACATCAAAACTCACATAAAATACATATGGTAAACATTATAAGACTCCATACCGTCTTCCTTGTTGTTCAAAACTCAATACTAGATGTTATCTAGACTCTAGAGAAACCAAATATGCAAACCAAATTAACAAGCTCTAAGTATTTCTTCATTAATGGGTGCAAAGTATATGATGCAAGAGCTTAAACATGAGCACAACAATTGCCAAGTATCAAATTATCCAAGACATTTTAGAGTTACTACATGTATCATTTTCCAATTCCAACCATATAACAATTTAACGAAGAAGAAACTTCGCCATGAATACTATGAGTAGAGCCTAAGGACATATTTGTCCATATGCTACAGCGGAGCGTGTCTCTCTCCCATAAAGTGAATGCTAGGATCCATTTTATTCAAACAAAACAAAAAACAAAAACAAAC
>NC_061509.1:80332904-80347260 GCF_022539505.1 Lolium rigidum | reverse complement strand
AGTTCACCAGTCAGGGACTGTAAATGTGTAGTTTATTAAATTTCCGCTTAAATTTAAAGTTCATTAACATCTGAGAGATTTATAGAAAAATTATAACTCAGAAAATATAAATAAGATATCAAAATTTTATTTAATCCAATAAAATATAAAATGGAATTTTTATTTTTAATAAAAAATTCAATTATTTAATTTGTTATTTATCTTTAAATTTTAATTCTAAATCAGCAAATTAATAATAGTAAAACACTAAAAATAAAACAACATCAAGTGGATAAAGAAAACAAGAAATACATTCTCCATTTATCATTAATTTATTAAATCTCTATTAGAAGGATTTAAACTCCTACTAATAACACCCACTATTAAAATAATAAAATGTGAAATCCAATATTATTTTCAGTTATTACTTAATCTCAATTGATAATGAAGAGTTAATCTTAGAACTATAGGAAACTGTATTCCTCATCTACAAAGAATCTTATCATTTCATGTGAAACCTAAAATTTATTCAATTCACTTAAAGTTCCATTGTTATCATGAACTCCTACTCATAAATCTAAAACCTAGGTTCTATATGGTTCTATGATTTAAAAGAAAGTAGGATAATCACATGGTATAACCTAGGTTTTAGATTTATGAGTAATTAGGGTTCACATGTTGTAATGGAACTAGGGTTCCTAATTGAATTAGGGTTTTAGGTTTCACATGAAATGATAAGGTTGTAATATCATTTGATGAGGAATTACGGTTTCCTAATTACCATATAGTTCTAAGATTAATAACTTCATTATCAAGTTGAAGTTAGTAATAACTTTGAAAATAATATTGGATTTCACATTTTATTATTTTTAATGAATTAATAATTAAGGTAATTATTAATCAGGGTTTAAATCCTTCTAATAAGGATTTAATAAATTAATGATAAATGGAAATTAGTTTTCTTGTTTTCTTTATCCACTTGATGATTGTTATTTTATTTTGAAATGTTTTACTAATTATTGAATTTTTTTGAATTTAGAATTAAAATTAAAGGCTTAAATAACAAGTATTAAATAATTGAATTTTTATTAAAAATAAAAATTCCATTTTATATTTTTATTGGATAGAGCTTATCTTTATAAGAATTTTGATATCTTATTTATATTTTTCTGAGTTATAATTTTCTATAAATCTGCAAAGTTTCAGATATTAATGAACTTTAAATTTAAACGAGAATTTAATAAAGCTACACGGTCAGCCTACCCACACAGTCCCTGACTGGTGGGGCTATGTCCACGTCACCTGCCACGCAGCGCCGACGTGGCAAGGCTCACGGTGGCTGGCGGGCAGTGACGATGGTCGTCGGCGTTGCCGGTTTCCCGCGGGGACGTGCGTAGGTGCGTTGGAAAGAGGGCGACGAGGCGAACCTCGTGGTGGTAGTGCCGCTCCGAATAGGTCACCGGAACATGCCCGGCGGTGAGGAACCGCGGCGGCGCACTCCGGCCATCTAGCTACTGCTAGCTATGCGCATCAATAACTCGAAATAATGAGCTCCAGAGATGTGCAAGATCGACCTGAGGCTGTTGGTGGGCTCGGTGAAGCTCATGGAGGCTTGGTTCGCTGGAATTCGCAGCTGCCGGTGTCGGAGAAGATGATCTCGCCGGCGTCGATTTCGGGTGTCTCAGCTCAATTCCTCCCGTGGACTGGGCTTGTCGATGACGGCGGTCACGGTGGTATGCTTCGCTTGGCTCGGGGAGGCCTTTATCGCCGGCAGTAATGGAGACTGGCGGGGCCAGGGTTTCGGCATGGATGAACTTGGAGAGGAAACAGGGGAAACGGAGCTAATTCGTCGTCCAGGGTACTTATAGGGCTCGGTGGCATGCCTCGTCACCATTGGGGCCCTGGGAAGTCGACAGCGAGAGAGAGGAGGAAGGGCACGTCATCGTGCTGGCCGGCATGCGGGAGGAAGGGGATGAGGACGACATCTCGTGATATTTTGGTCGAAGGGTTACCTTGGGCCAAACTGGGCTATGTTGGGCTGGTGCCTGATGGGCTGCTGGGCAGGCTGCTGCTGGGCTACTAGGATCTGCCAGGTAAGCCCTCCTCTTCTCTTATTATCTTTCCTGTTTTTTATTTCCTGTTTTACTTAAGCATGATTTTATGCACTATTTTAATTTCTCTTATCTTGTGTATAAATTTTATTTTGAATGATTATGGTTGATGCTTTCAACCCTAAGTATTTCAGAGATTGTTCATAGTGCTTGGTTTCTATTTGAGGAATTGGTCACTTGCATATTATTTCATGTGAGCAACATTTTATTAAGGTTTTGTAGGTTTGATGATAACCCATATTAAAACTAACATTAGTGTTATGGTCTCTTAATCCTTTGAAATACCTAGAGTAAATATTACTCTCCTCAAGGTTGGGTCTTAATTATATATGTAAGTGGTTGATAATCACACTTATGGTCTTATTTATAAGATGTATCACAAGGGGTTTTCTCAGGTTTAATAAGTGAAGCATAAGATTTCATCAATATGCCATACCAGGGTTCTAATGATATTTACATAATGGCCATGGATTTGATTCTCAATTATGGTCTAGGTTTATATTGCAATATCCATAGTGATGTGTAAACTAGGGTTGAGATACAATTCTAATTTATAGAATTGGGATGACATCATATTGCATTTGCTAGGGTTTAATCTCCCCTAACCAAGGTAATATGGTTACCTGCTTAATTGTTTATGTTCTTCTTTAATTACTAAGGACTTGAGAATTGGTTTTATCCTATACCAATAGATTTCTATTATATCCATAATCTATTGTTAAAGTACTAAGGTAGCTATACTATTTTTTTATAGTTAACTTTGGTTATACTGATGAACGGTTTCTCACCATATAAGGTATAGAGTTTGACTCTAAGGTTTGATTAGGTTCTTTGATTTATGATATATAGATGTGGTAGGATTCTACTTATGATCACCAAGTGGTCCGCAAGTTAAGGTTAGGATATAAGACTATGGTTTGCTTACTAGTTACCTCCCTATAATTTCATGTGGTGAATTATATCGACTTATCCTATTAGGGTTTATCCTCAATACCTCAGGAGCATGATCATGGTTTAAGCATGATCAACTTGTTCTTAATAACTTCCACCACAAATTCTTAGGGTTTATGATCATTACTCCATTTATAATGAGCAAGGTTTGGCTTCCTATAGTATATCTCTCCTTAGTTAGGTTTCTCACTTCTAAGATCAAGTATTGTCTTGATCAATTAAGGTATAACACTTCTATTTTACTTTTTAGGATAGGCATACTATGGTTGTCTCAATAATTTATATCCCAGGAGGATGCCTGAGATAATAACTTATAGTTCTACTTAAGGAATGATGATTTAATCATCAAGATGTATGGGTAGTTCTCTCCCTAAAATTCAAGTGTTGCCTCAACTACTTGAGTGTAGCTCCATAGATTGATCTCTCTCATATAGGTATAGTTATTCTAGGTTATGGTGTACTCAAAAGATCTCATTATGTATGAAAGGTTAAGTCTTTACCTAGATGACTTAGTTGAGTTAGTCTCTACTTTACTTCACCAATTCATGGATATAATCTTGTTCCATTTGATATTAGGTTATCCCATCATTTCAAAGTGAAATGGTTTAGGTCCTAATACTTTAGTTCAAGAATTGTCCTTGATTCTTAATTAGGTAAAGCTAGGATTGATATGAATGCTCTCTCTCATTTGGGAAGGACTTCAATTCTAACCTAAGGTTATTCTCCAAAGATAATGATGTAGTCACCAATATCTATGGTTAACATAAATGGGTTCTCTCTCTAGGAATGTCTTGAATAATATCCTAGGGTTACTCTTAAAGATAATTATTTGAATACATGGATGCATATCCAAGGTTTAGTTCAAGGTTTATCATTGATCCACTGATAAGTAATATAGAACTCTCACTTCACTAGGTTTGATGTATAATAATTTGGAATGTAGAAAAATATATACTTCTTGAGTGGATCTCCTTGTTATAATTCCAATGTTGAAGTGGAATGAATACCATGAGGTTTCATGGTAGGATCATGGATTAGTCTTAAGACATGGAGAAGATAGTCAAAAATGGTTTCTCCATTTTATTGTTACTTGATTTGCAATTGAATTGGTGTTCATATGTTATGACAAGGATTACCATATTATAATCTTTTATAAGATCAAGTAATTGATCATTGAGTAAAGTGTTGTTGTGTTGATTATTAGTTCCATTTGATCTAACCCCTTAGATCAAATCATCTCTACCCAAAACAAGGTTTTAACAAAGTCACATTGAGGTTTATAACGCTTGACTTGATGAGCTACTTCAATTCCACCAAGGTCAAGTGAAACTTCGACTATCGTGATCTGTTTTACTTTAAAGCGCGAAAATTCCCCAGATTTTCTATGCATGAATGCAATGCACACATCTGTTTCCTCTATTTTTGTAACCCCAATACCTGGGATATTACACATATGTTTCAACCAAGTGTCACAAAGGGGTACCTCTATGTCGCCTGTACAAAGGTCTAAGGAGAAAGATCGCATTTGATTTCTCGTTTTTGATTATTCTCAACTTAGACATCCATACCGGGACAACATAGACAACAGATAATGGACTCCTCTTTAATGCATAAGCATTCAACAACAGATAATATTCTCATAAGAGATTGAGGATTAATTGTCCAAACCGAAACTTCCACCATGGATCATGGCTTTAGTTAGCGGCCCAATGTTCTTCTCTAACAATATGCATACTCAAACCGTTTGATCATGATAAATCACCCTTACTTCAGACAAGACGAACATGCATAGCAACTCACATGATATTCAACAAAGGTGTAATAGTTGGTGGCGTCCCCAGAAGCATGGTTACCGCTCAACAAGCAACTTATAAGAAATAAGATACATAGCTACATATTCTTCACCACAATAGTTTTTAAGGCTATTTTCCCATGAGCTATATATTGCAAAGACAAGGAATAGAATTTTTTAAAGGTAGCACTCAAGTAATATACTTTGGAATGGCAGAGAAATACAATGTAGTGGGTAGATATGGTGGACACAAATGGCATGGTGTTTGGCTCAAGGATTTTGATGCACGAGAAGTATTTCCTCTCAATACAAGGCTAGGCTAGCAAGGTTGTTTGAAGCAAACTCAAGTATAAAACGGTACAGCAAAACTTACATAAGAACATATTTCAAGCATTATAAGACTCTACATTGTCTCCTTGTTGTTCAAACACCTTAACCAGAAAATATCTAGACTCTAGAGAGACCAATCATGCAAACCAAATTTTAACAAGCTCTATGTAGTTCTTCATTAATAGGTGCAAAGTACATGATGCAAGAGCTTAAGCATGACCTATATGAGCACAACAATTGCCAAGTATCAAATTATTCAAGACATTATACCAATTACCACATGAAGCATTTTCTGTTTCCAACCATATAACAATGAACGAAGCAGTTTCAACCTTCGCCATGAACATTAAAAGTAAAGCTAAGAACACATGTGTTCATATGCAACAGCCGAGCGTGTCTCTCTCCCACACAAGGAATGCTAGGATCCGATTTTATTCAAATAAAAACAAAAACAAGCAGACGCTCCAAGTAAAGCACATAAGATGTGACGGAATAAAAATATAGTTTCACTAGAGGTGACCTGATAAGTTGTCGATGAAGAAGGGATGCCTTGGGCATCCCCAAGCTTAGATGCTCGAGTCTTCTTAAAATATGCAGGGATGGACCACGGGGCATCCCCAAGCTTAGACTTTTCACTCTTCTTGATCATATTGTATCATCCTCCTCTCTTGACCCTTGAAAACTTCCTCCACACCAAACTCAAAACAAACTCATTAGAGGGTTAGTGCATAATCGAAAATTCACATATTCAGAGGTGACATAATCATTCTTAACACTTCTGGACATTGCACAAAGCTACCGAAACTTAATGGAACAAAGAAATCCATCAAACATAGCAAAACAGGCAATGCGAAATAAAAGGTAGAATCTGTCAAAACGGAACAGTCCGTAAAGACGAATTTTTCTGGGGCACTTAACTTGCTCAGATGAAAATGCTCAAACTGAATGAAAGTTGCGTACATATCTGAGGATCACGCACGTAAATTGGCAGATTTTTCTAAATTACCTACGGAAGGGGCTGCTCAATTTCGTGACAGTAAGAAATCTGTTTACGCGCAGTAATCCAAATCTAGTATTGACTTTACTATCAAAGACTTTACTTGGCACAACAATGCAATAAAATAAAGATAACAAGAGGTTGCTACAGTAGTAACAACTTCCAAGACTCAAATATAAAACAAAAGTGCAGAACTAAAATAATGGGTTGTCTCCCATAAGCGCTTTTCTTTAACGCCTTTCAGCTAGGCGCAGAAAGTGTGAATCAAGTATTATCAAGAGATGAAGCATTAATAGAGGGGTTTGGAGTTTTCTCAACTATGCACTGTATCTTATCTATGTAAGTTTCAGAGGCCCCTTTTTTCCTAACTCTTAGGCTTGCTATTCTCATCAAACAAATTTTCAGGAACAATCCAATCATAATTCTTTTCTAGTGCCTCGCACATTCCTAAGAGCTTGCAAGGTATTGATGTCTTAATCTCCCCTTCACAATTAACTTTATTAGTGTATTTTAATCTATCTTTTTCCATTTTTTCAAGGGTACTAGCAAAGTTGGTATAAGAGCCAAGCATCTTATATTTAATAAAGACTTTTCTAGCTTCTCTTGCTACATCACCAAATTCTTTAAGAAGGGTTTCTAAGACAAAATCTTTCTTTTCTCCTTCCTCCATATCGCAGAGTGTAAGAAACATATGTTGCATTACGGGGTTGAGATTAACAAATCTAGCTTCCAACATGTGTACTAAAGAAGCAGCAGCAATTTCATAAGTAGGAGCAAGTTCTACCAAGTGTCTATCTTCAAAATCTTCAATTTGTACTAACATGAGTGAAAAAATCTTCTATATTATCTCTTCCAATTATAGACCCTCGTCCTACCGGTATGTCTTTTAGAGTGTATTTAGGAGGAAACATGATGAAATAAACAAAAGGTAAATGTAAGTAACTAATTTTTTTGTGTTTTTAATATAGAGAACGCAAACAAGACAGTAAATAAAGTAAATCTAGCAACTAATTTTTTTTGTATTTTTTTGATATAGAGAACAAACAAAGCAGTAAATAAAGTAAAGTAAAGCAAGACAAAAACAAAGTAAAGAGATTGGATGTGGGAGACTCCCCTTGCAGCGTGTCTTGATCTCCCCGGCAACGGCGCCAGAAAAAGCTGCTTGATGGCGTGCAAGACACACGTCCGTTGGGAACCCCAAGAGGAAGGTGTGATGCGTACAACAGCAAGTTTTCCCTCAGTAAGAAACCAAGGTTATCGAACCAGTAGGAGTCAAGGAACACGTGAAGGTTGTTGGTGGCGGAGTGTAGTGCGGCGCAACACCGGGGATTCCGGCGCCAACATGGAACTCGCACAACACAATCAAAGTACTTTGCCCCAACGTAACGGTGAGGTTGTCAATCTCACCGGCTTGCTCGTAAACAAAGGATTAAATGTATAGTGTGGAAGATGATGTTTGTTTGCGAAGAACAGTAAAGAACAAGTATTGCAGTAGATTGTATTTCAGATGTAAAAGAATGGACCGGGGTCCACAGTTCACTAGTGGTGTCTCTCCCATAAGATAAATGGCATGTTGGGTGAACAAATTACAGTTGGGCAATTGATAAATAGAGAGGGCATAACAATGCACATACATATCACGATGACTACTATGAGATTTAATCAGGGCATTACGACAAAGTACATAGACCGCTATCCAGCATGCATCTATGCCTAAAAAGTCCACCTTCAGGTTATCATCCGAACCCCTTCCAGTATTAAGTTGCAAACAACAGGCAATTGCATTAAGTATGGTGCGTAATGTAATCAACACAAATATCCTTAGACAAAGCATTGATGTTTTATCCCTAGTGGCAACAGCACATCCACAACCTTAGAACTTTCTGTCACTGTCCCAGATTCAATGGAGGCATGAACCCAATATCGAGCATAAATAATCCCTCTTGGAGTTACAAGTATCAACTTGGCCAGAGCCTCTACTAGCAACGGAGAGCATGCAAGAACATAAACAACATATATGATAGATTTGATAATCAACTTGACATAGTATTCCATATTCATCGGATCCCAACAAACACAACATGTAGCATTACAAATAGATGATCTTGATCATGATAGGCAGCTCACAAGATCTAACATGATAACACAATGAGGAGAAGACAACCATCTAGCTACTGCTATGGACCCATAGTCCAGGGGTGAACTAATCACACATCAATCCGGAGGCGATCATGGTGATGAAGAGTCCTCCGGGAGATGATTCCCCTCTCCGGCAGGGTGCCGGAGCCAATCTCGTGAATCCCCCGAGATGGGATTGGCGGCGGCGGCGTCTCTGGAAGGTTTTCCGTATCGTGGCTCTCGGTACTGGGGTTTTCGCGACGAAGGCTTTAAGTAGGTGGAAGGGCAGCGTTGGAGGGCTGACGAGGGGCCCACACCATAGGGCGGCGCGGGCCCCCCTCTGGCCGCGCGGCCCTATGGTGGCGGCGCCTCGTCGCCCCACTTTGTATCCCTTTCGGTCTTCTGGAAGCTTCGTGGAAAAATAAGACACTGGGCGTTGATTTCGTCCAATTCCGAGAATATTTTCTTTGTAGGATTTCTGAAACCAAAAACAGCAGAAAACAGCAACTGGCTCTTCGGCATCTCGTGAATAGGTTAGTGCCGGAAAATGCATAATAATGACATAAAGTGTGTATAAAACATGTGAGTATCATCATAAAAGTAGCATGGAACATAAGAAATTATGGATACGTTTGAGACGTATCAGGATGCATCTGGACATCCGGGCCTTCGAACTATCCTGCTGGGCCTTTTGACTCGTACAATTTCAGCCTACTCCAAAGCAAGGAGAGTCAACATATAAGTTTGTTTATGTAAAAATAAAGATTTAATTTATCCGTTTGCAATAGCTCAGAGCGCAATACACTGTTTATTGTCTGCAAAATAATCAAGATATCACATGTTTCTTGTACGGGGAGGCTGACATTGGGGACCCATGAGCCAGCTGCGTCGTCAACATTTTAAAAGCGGCAGGGGATGGAAAGAAAAAATAAACCAAAAATCTGTTGGTAAAAAATCCAAGAAAAGAAACATTTTCGTTCTGAGAGGATGACATGCGGGACCCATGAGGCAGCAGCATCCTCAGCGTATATTGTTCATAGAGGCTGATATGTGGGACCCGTGAGCCAGCAGCGTCCTCAACTTTTTAAGGCGGCAGGAGATGGAAAGAAAAAATAAACCAAAAATCTGTTGGTAAAAAATCCAAGAAAAGAAACATTTTCGTTCTGAGAGGATGACATGCGGGACCCATGATGCAGCAGCATCCTCAGCGTTTATTGTTCATAGAGGCTGACATGTGGGACCCATGAGCCGCAGCCGTCCTCAACGTTTTAAAGGCGGCAGGAGATCGAAAGAAAAAATAAGCCAAAAATCATTTGGTAAACAAAATCCAAGAAAAGAAACATTTACCGTTCTGAGAGGATGACATGCGGGACCCATGAGGCAGCAGCATCCTCAACGATTCCAAGGCGGCAGGGGATCAAAGGAAAAAAAAGGAAATATCCAGAAATTAATTAGGGGTTCAAAATAAATCCATCAAAGGAAACTTTTATTGTTCACAGAGGATGACATGTGGGACCGACCTGCCAACAGCGTCCTCATCGTTTCAAAGGGGGCAGGAGATCAAAAGAAAAAGACAAATAGCCAGAAATTAGGGGTTAAAAATAACTCCAAGAAAGGAAACTTTTATTGTTTGTAGAGGATGACATGCGGGACCCATGAGCCAGCAGCTTACTCAACGTTTCAAAGGCGGCATGAGATCGAAAGAAAAAGGCAAGTGACAAAATATCATGAGCCAAAGATAATCCAAGAAAAGAAACTTTATTGTACATAGAGGATGACATGCGGGTCCCATTTAGCAGCAGCGGTCTCAACGTTTCAAATGCGGCTTGAGATCAAAAGAAAAAGAAAGTTGATTGTACATAGAGGATGACATGCGGGTCCCATGAGTCAGCAGCTTACTCAATGTTTCCAAGGCGGCAGGGGATCAAAAGAAAAAGGAAATAGCCAAAAATCAGAGGGTGAAAAAAATCCAAGAAAATAAAATTTTATAGCACATAGAGGATGACATGCGGGTCCCATGAGCCAGCAGGTTCCTCAACGTTTTCAAAGGCGACATGAGATCGAAAGAAATAGGCAAGTGACCAAAAATCAGAGGGTGAAACATAATCCAATAAAAGAAACTTTTATTTTACATAGAGGATGACATGCGGGTCCCATTTTGCAGCAGCGGTCCCAACGTTTCAAATGCGGCTTGAGATCAACACAAAAAGAAAGTAGCCAGAAATTAGGGGGCAAAAAAAACTCCAAGAAAGGAAAGCTTTATCGTTCATACAGGCTGACATGTGGGACATATGAGCCAGCAGAGTCCTAAACGTTTCAAAGGCGGCAGGGGATCAAAAGAAAAAGGAAATAGCCAAAAATCAGAGGGTGAAAAAAAACCAAGAAAATGAACTTTTATAGTACATAGAGGATGACATGCGGGTCCCATGAGCCAGCATGTTCCTCAACGTTTCAAACGTGGCATGAGATCGAAAGAAAAAGGCAAGGGACCAAATATCAGCAGCCAAAAATAATTCAAGAAAAGAGACTTGATTGTACATAGAGGATGACATGCGGGTCCCATTTAGCAGCAGCGGTATCACCGTTTGAGAGGCTGCACGGGATCGAAAGAAAAAAGGCAAGTGACCAAATATCAGGAGCCAAAAATAATCCAAGAAAAGAAATTTTATTGTACATAGAGGATGACATGCGGGTCCCATTTTGCAGCAGCGGTCTCAACGTTTCCAAGGCGGCACAGGACCAAAAGAAAAATGAAGTAGCCAGAAATCAGGGGGTGAAAAAAATCCAAGAAGAAAGATTTCAATTGGGATGCATCTGGACATCTGGGCCTTCGAACTATCCTGCTTGGCCTTTTGAGTCGTACAATTTCAGGCCACTCCAAAACAGGAAAGTTCGGAATTTTCTAAAAAAACAGGAAAGTCCTATGCTTCACAAAAACAAAAAAACAAGGAGATTCAACATATAAGTTTGTTTATGTAAAAATAAAGATTTAATTTATCCGTTTGAAATAGCTCAGAGCGCAATACACTATTTTTTGTCTGCAAAATAATCAAGATATCACATGTTTCTTGTACGGGGAGGCTGACATTGGGGACCCATGAGCCAACAGCGTCATAAACGTTTTAAAGGCGGCAGGGGATGGAAAGAAAAAATAAACCAAAAATCTGTTGGTAAAAAATCCAAGAAAATAAACATTTTCGTTCTAAGAGGATGTCATGCGGGACCCATGAGGCAGCAGCATGCTCAACGTTTATTGTTCATAGAGGCTGACATGTAGGACCCGTGAGCCAGCAGCATCCTCAACGTTTTAAAGGCTGCAGGAGATCGAAAGAAAAAATAAGCCAAAAATCATTTGGTAAACAAAATCCAAGAAAAGAAACATTTAACGTTCTGAGAGAATGACATGCGGGACCCATGAGGCAGCAGCATCCTCAACGATTCCAAGGCGGCAGGGGATCAAAGGGAAAAAAGGAAATATCCAGAAATTAATTAGGGGTTCAAAATAAATCCATCAAAGGAAACTTTTATTGTTCACAGAGGATGACATGTGGGACCGACCTGCCAACAGCGTCCTCATCGTTTCAAAGGGGGAAGGAGATCAAAAGAAAAAGGCAAATAGCCAGAAATTAGGGGTCAAAAAATAACTCCAAGAAAGGAAACTTTTATTGTTCGTAGAGGATGACATGCGGGACCCATGAGCCAGCAGCATACTCAATGTTTCAAAGGCGGCTTGAGATCGAAAGAAAAAGGCAAGTGACAAAATATCAGGAGCCAAAGATAATCCAAGAAAAACAACTTTATTTTACATAGAGGATGACATGCGGGTCCCATTTAGCAGCAGCGGTCTCAACGTTTCAAATGCGGCTTGAGATCAAAAGAGAAAGAAAGTTGATTGTACATAGAGGATGACATGCGGGTCCCATGAGTCAGCAGCTTACTCAACGTTTCCAAGGCGGCAGGGGATCAAAAGAAAAAAGGAAATAGCCAAAATTCAGAGGGTGAAAAAAATCCAAGAAAATAAACTTTTATAGCACATAGAGGATGACATGCGGGTCCCATGAGCCAGCAGGTTCCTCAACGTTTTCAAAGGCGGCATGAGATCGAAAGAAATAGGCAAGTGACCAAAAATCAGAGGGTGAAACATAATCCAAGAAAAGAAACTTTTATTGTACCTAGAGGATGACATGCGGGTCCCATTTTGCAGCAGCGGTCCCAACGTTTCAAATGCGGCTTGAGATCAACAGAAAAAGAAAGGAGTCAGAAATTAGGGGGTAAAAAAAAATCCAAGAAAGGAAAGCTTTATCGTTCATACAGGCTGACATGTGGGACATATGAGCCAGCAGAGTCCTAAACGTTTCAAAGGCGGCAGGGGATCAAAAGAAAAAGGAAATAGCCAAAAATCAGAGGGTGAAAAAAAACCAAGAAAATGAACTTTTATAGTACATAGAGGATGACATGCGGGTCCCATAAGCCAGCAGGTTCCTCAACGTTTCAAACGTGGCATGAGATCGATAGAAAAAGGCAAGTGACCAAATATCAGGAGCCAAAAATAATTCAAGAAAAGAGACTTGATTGTACATAGAGGATGACATGCGGGTCCCATTTAGCAGCAGCGGTATCACCGTTTGAGAGGCTGCACGGGATCGAAAGAAAAAGGCAAGTGACCAAATATCAGGAGCCAAAAATAATTCAAGAAAAGAAACTTTTATTGTACGTAGAGGATGACATGCAGGTCACATTTAGCAGCAGCGGTATCACCGTTTGAGAGGCGGCAGGGGATCGAAAGAAAAAGGCAAGTGACCAAATTTGAGGTGCCAAAAAAACTCCAAGAAAAGAAAGTTGATTGCTCATAGAGGATGACATGCGGGTCCCAATTAGCAGCAGCGGTCTCAACGTTTCCAAGGCGGCAAGGGATCAAAAGAAAAAGGAAGTAGCCAGAAATCAGGGGGTCAAAAAATCCAAGAATAGAAAGAATTTTGGTTCATAGAGGATGACATGCGGGACCCATGATCCCGCATCGTAAACGGCTCGATCGGAGAGCGTTGAACGAGATGGCGCGATCGAGAAAAAAAAACAATGCCAGAGAGGCTACCATCTGGGCCCTACATCCCTCGGCGGTGCGGATTTGCGTTGACTCGGCCGGCGAACCCGAGAATTCGAGATGCACCACGTCCCGGGACACCATACGCGA
The DNA here is from genome assembly GCF_022539505.1 of Lolium rigidum. Classification (NCBI taxonomy): domain Eukaryota; kingdom Viridiplantae; phylum Streptophyta; class Magnoliopsida; order Poales; family Poaceae; genus Lolium; species Lolium rigidum. Next base: position 80,333,791 of record NC_061509.1, on the reverse strand, counting down.
TGTTTTGGCCGTTTTCGTCGGGCTAGGTGGCCTCAAAAACGAGAAAAAAACGTTTTGACATGCACAACGGAGAGACCAAAAATCGTCGGCCATGGTGCACCAGCAACCACGGCGCGACTTCAACTTCATCAGCCATGGCAACTTTTCTTGTAGTGAGAGCCTACTGCTGAGGCATAGGAGATTTTGTTCATCCTCTATCTTTCTTCTGCCGTAGCCAGACCTTGAGTTTTACTCAAGACCTTACCTGGCAACATAGGCAAGAACCCTTTCTTGCTTTCATCCATTCTAAACTTCTTTAGAATCTTGTCCAGGTATGTACTCTGTGAAAGCCCTATTAGGCGTCGTGATCTATCACTATAAATCTTGATGCCTAAAATGTACGCTGCTTCACCAAGGTCTTTCATTGAAAAACACTTATTCAAATAACCTTTAACACTGCTTAGTAGTTCTATATCATTCCCTATCAATAATATGTCATCTACATATAATATTAGGAACGCTACAGAGCTCCCACTCACTTTCTTGTAAATACAGGCCTCACCATGAGTCTGTATAAACCTGAAGTCTTTGATCACCTTATCAAAGCGTCGGTTCCAACTTCGGGATGCTTGCTTCAGTCCATAAATGGAACGCTGAAGTTTGCATACCTTGTCAGCATTTTTAGGATCGACAAAACATTTGGGTTGTATCATATACAACTCTTCCTCAATGTCACCATTAAGGAACGCCGTTTTGACATCCATACGCCAAATCTCATAATCGAAAAATGCAGCTATTGCTAACAAAATCCTCACGAGACTTTAGCGTCGCTACTGGTGAGAAAGTCTCATCGTAGTCAACTCCTTGAATTTGTCGGAACCCCTTCACGACAAGTCGAGCTTTATAGA
>NC_061509.1:80281995-80332804 GCF_022539505.1 Lolium rigidum | reverse complement strand
TAGCATCCGCACCCCTTCCAGTACTAAGTTGCAAACAACAGACAATTGCATTAAGTACTGTGCGTAATGTAAACAATACAAATATCCTTAGACAAAGCATTGTTGTTTTAGCCCTAGTGGCAACAACACATCCATAACCTTAGAACTTTCTGCCACTGTCCCAGATTCAATGGAGGCATGAATCCACTATCGAGCATAAATACTCCCTCTTGGAGTTACAAGTATCAACTTGGCCAGAGCCTCTACTAGCAACGGAGAGCATGCAAGATCATAAACAACACATATATGAAAGATCGATAATCAACTTGACATAGTATTGAATATTCATCGGATCCCAACAAACACAACATGTAGCATTACAATAAGATGATCTTGATCATGATAGGCAGCTCACAAGATCTAAACATGATAGCACAATAGGAGAAGACAACCATCTACCTACTGCTATGGACCCATAGTCCAAGGATGAACTACTCACGCATCAGTCCGAGGCGGGCATGGTGATGTAGAGCCCTCCGGTGATGATTCCCCTCTCCGGCAGGGTGCCGGAAGGCGATCTCCGAATCCCCGAGATGGGATTGACGGCGGCAGCGTCACGGTAACTTCTCTCTTATCGTGGCTCTCGGTACTAGGGTTTTCGCGACGGAGAGATTATATAGGCGAAGGGGCAGAGTCGGGGGACGCTCGAGGGGCCCACCCCATAAGGCGGCGCGCCCAGGGGTGGGGCCGCGCCCCCCTATGGTGTGGCCGCCTCGCATCCCCTCTCCGTCTCCTCTTCGGTGTTCTGGAAGGCTCCGTGGAAAATAAGACTGTGGGCTTTCGTTTCGTCCAATTCCGAGAATATTTCCTATGTAGGATTTCTGAAACCAAAAACAGCAGAAAACAGGAACTGGCGCTTCGGCATCTTGTTAATAGGTTAGTATCGGAAAACGCATCAAAATGATATAAAGTGTATATAAAACATGTGAGTATTGTCATAAAACTAGCATGGAACATAAGAAATTATGGATACGTTTGAGACGTATCAAGCATCCCCAAGCTTAGTTCCTACTCGCCCTCGAGTAGGTAAGTGATAACAAGGATAATTTCTGAAGTGACATGCTACCATCATAATCTGGATCAATACTATTGTAAAGCATATGAGATGAATGAAGTGATTCAAAGCAATGGTTAGATAATGACTAAACAACTGAATCATATAGCAAAGACTTTTCATGAATAGTACTTTCAAGACAAGCATCAACAAGTCTTGCATAAGAGTTAACTCATAAAGCAATATATTCTTAATAGAAGGTTTTGAAGCAACACAAAGGAAGATTTAAGTTTCAGCGAGTTGCTTTCAACTTTCAACATGTATATCTCATGGATAATTGTCAACACAAAGTAATATGATGAGTGCAAATAAGCAAGTATGTAAGAATCAATGCACACACAGTTGACACAAGTGTTTGCTTCTAAGATAGAAAGAAGTAGGTAAACTGACTCAACATAAAGTAAAAGAAAGTCCCTTCGCAGAGGGAAGCAGGGATTACTCATGTGCTAGAGCTTTTTATTTTGAAAACATGGAAACAATTTTGTCAACGTTAGTAATAATTCATATGTGTTATGCATAAAACCTCCTATAAGTTGCAAGCCTATGTGCATCGAATACTAATAGTGCCCGCTCCTTGTCCTAATTAGCTCGGATTTCCATGGATTATCATTGCATTACATATGTTTCAACCAAGTGTCACAAAGGGGTACCTCTATGCCACCTGTACAAAGGTCCAAGGAGATAGATCGCATTTGGTCTCTCAATTTTGATAGATCTCAACTTGAGGACATCCATACCGGGACAACATAGAAAACAGATAATGGACTCCTCTTTTATGCTTTAAGCATTCAACAACAGATAATATTATCATAAGAGAGTTGAGGATTAATGTCCAAGCTGAAACTTCCACCATGATACATGGCTTTGGTTGGCGGCCCAATGTTCTTCTCTAACAATATGCATACTCAAACCATTTAATCATGGCAAATCTCCCTTACTTCAGACAAGACGAACATGCATAGCAACTCACATGATATTCAACAAAGGTGTGACAGGTTGATGGCGTCCCCGTAAACATGGTTACCGCTCAACAAGCAACTTATAAGAAATAAGATACATAAGCGACATATTCATTACCACAATAGTTTTTTAGGCTACTTTCCCATGAGCTATGTATTGCAAAGACAAGGAATGAAATTTTTAAAGGTAGCACGCAAGCAATTTACTTGGAATGGCAGAAAAAATACCACATAGTAGGTAGTTATGGTGGACACAAATGGCATAGGTTTTGGCTCAAGGTTTTGGATGCACGAGAAGCATTCCCTCTCAGTACAAGGCTTTGGCTAGCAAGGTTGTTTGAAGCAAACACAAGTATGAACCGGTACAGCAAAACTTACATAAGAACATATTGCAAGCATTATAAGACTCTATACTGTCTTCCTTGTTGCTCAAACACTTTTACCAGAAAATATCTAGACTTTAGAGACACCAATCATGCAAACCAAATTTCAACAAGCTCTACGGTAGTTCTCCACTAATAGGTTTAAACCACATGATGCAAGAGCTTAAACATGATCTACTTGAGAGCTTAAAACAATTACCAAGTATCAAATTATTCAAGACAATATACCAATTACCACATGAAGCATTTTCTGTTTCCAACCAAATAGCAATGAATGAAGCGGCTTTCAACTTCCGCCATGAACATTAAAAGTAAAACTAAGAACATCAGTGTTCATATGAAAAGGCGGAGCGTATCTTTCTCCCACACAAGGATTTCTAGGATCCGAATTTAATCAAACAAAAACAAAAATAAAAGCACACAGACGCTCCAAGTAAAGCACATAAGATGTGACGGAATAAAAATATAGTTTCACTAGAGGTGACCTGTAAGTTGTTGATGAAGAAGGGGATGCCTTGGGCATCCCCAAGCTTAGATGCTTGAGTCTTCTTGAAATATGTAGGGATGAACCACGGGGGCATCCCCAAGCTTAGACTTTTCACTCTTCTTGATCATATTATATCATCCTCCTCTCTTGATCCTTGAAAACTTCCTCCACACCAAACTCAAAACAGTCTCATTAGAGGGTTAGTGCATAATCAAAAATTCACATGTTCAGAGAGGACACAATCATTCCCAACACTTCTGGACATTACCCAAGGCTACTGAAATTTAAGGGAGCAAACAAATCCACTCAAACACAGTAAAGGAGGCAATGTGAAATAAAAGGCAGAATCTGTCAAAACAGAACAGTCCGTAAAGACGAATTTTTTCGAGGCACTTAACATGCTCAGATAAAGAATCTCAAATTGAATGAAAGTTGCGTACATATCTGAGGATTACTCATGAATTTTTACAGAATTTTTAGACTCTCCTACAGAGAGATCAACTCAAATTCGTGACAGCTAAAAATCTGTTTCTGCGCAGAAATCCAAATCTAGTATCAACCTTCTATCAAAGACTTTACTTGGCACAACAATGCAGTAAAGTAAAGATACAAAGGTACTGCTACAGTAGTAACAAGCACCTTGACTCAAATATAAAACAAAAATTGCAGAAATAAAATAATGGGTTGTCTCCCATAAGCGCTTTTCTTTAACGCCTTTCAGCTAGGCGCATAAAGTGTAACTCAAGTATTATCAAGAGAAGAAGCATCAATAGAGGAGTTGGGGGTTTTCTCAACAATGCATTGTATCTTATCTATGTAAGTTTCAGAAACTCCTCTTTCTTTACTTTTAGGCTTACTACCCTCCTCAAATAAATTTTCAGGAACAATCCAATCAAAATTCTTTTCTAGTGCCTCATGCATTCCTATGAGCTTATAAGGTATTGGTACTTTAGTCTCCCCCTCACAATTGATTTTATTAGTGTACTTTAGCCTATCTTTTTCCATCTTTTCAAGGGTACTTGCAAAATTGGTATAAAATCCAAGAATCTTATGTTGAATAAAGACTTTTCTAGCTTCTCTAGCTACATCACCAAATTCTTTAAGAAGGGTTTCTAAAATAAAATCTTCCTTCTCTCCTTCTTCCATATCACAGAGTGTAAGAAACATATGTTGCATTATAGGATTAAGATTAACAAATCTAGCTTCCAACATGTGCACTAAAGAGGCAGTAGCAATTTCATAATTAGGAACAAGTTCCACCAAAGATCTATCTTCAAAATCTTTAACCGTACTAACATGAGTGAAAAATTCTTCTATATTATCTCTTCCAATGATAGACCCTCGCCCTACTGATATATCTTTCAAAGTGAACTTAGGGGGAAGCATGATGAAATAAACAAAGGTAAACTGATAAATAAAGTAAATGCAAGTAACTAATTTTTGTGTGTTTTTGATATAAAGAAAGCAAACAAGACAGAAAATAAAATAAAGCAAGACAATAAACAAAGCAAAGAGATTGGATGTGAGAGACTCCCCTTGCAGCGTGTCTTGATCTCCCCGGCAACGGCGCCAGAAAAATAGCTTGATGACGTGTGAAGCACACGTCCGTTGGGAACCCCAAGAGGAAGGTGTGAAGCGTACAACAGCAAGTTTTCCCTCAGTAAGAAACCAAGGTTATCGAACCATTAGGAGATGAAGGCCACGTGAAGGTTGTTGGTGAAGGAGTGTAGTGCGGCGCAACAACAGGGATTCCGGCGCCAACGTGGAACCTGCACAACACAATCAAAATACTTTGCCCCAACTTAACAGTGAGGTTGTCAATCTCACGGGCTTGCTGTAAACAAAGGATTAAATATATGGTGTGGAGAATGATGTTTGCTTGCAAAGAACAACAGAGAACAATGATTGTAGTAGGTTGTATTTCAGATGTAAAAGAATGGACCGGGGTCCACAGTTCACTAGTGGTGTCTCTCCAATAAGATAAATAGCATGTTGGGTGAACAAATTAAGGTTGGGCAATTGACAAATAGAGAGGGCATAACAATGCACATACATATCATGATGACTACTATGAGTTTTACTTAGGGCATTACGACAAAGAACATAGACCGCTATCCAGCATGCATCTATGCCTAAAAAGTCCACCTTCGGGTTAGCATCCGCACCCCTTCCGGTATTAAGTTGCAAACAACGAGACAATTGCATTAAGTACTCGTGCGTAATGTAAACAATACAAATATCCTTAGACAAAGCATTGTTGTTTTATCCCTAGTGGCAACGAGCACATCCATAACCTTAGAACTTTACGTCACTCGTCCCAGATTCAATGGAGGCATGAACCCACTATCGAGCATAAATACTCCCTCTTGGAGTTACAAGTATCAACTTGGCCAGAGCCTCTACTAGCAACGGAGAGCATGCAAGATCATAAACAACACATATATGATAGATCGATAATCAACTTGACATAGTATTCCATATTCATCGGATCCCAACAAACACAACATGTTGCATTACAATAAGATGATCTTGATCATGATAGGCAGCTCACAAGATCTAAACATGATAGCACAATAGGAGAAGACAACCATCTAGCTACTGCTATGGACCCATAATCCAAGGATGAACTACTCACGCATGAGTCTGGAGGTAGGCATGGTGATGTAGAGCCCTCCGGTGATGATTCCCCTCTCCGGCAGGGTGCCGGAGACGATCTCCAGAATCCCCCGAGATGGGATTGACGGCGGCGGCGTCACAGTAACTTTTCTCGTATCGTGACTCTCGGTACTAGGGTTTTCGCGACGGAGAGATTATATAGGCGAAGGGGCAGAGTCGGGGGACGCTCGAGGGGCCCACCCCATAAGGCGGCGCGCCCAGGGGTGGGGCCGCGCCCCCTATGGTGTGGCCGCCTCGCGTCCCCTCTCCGTCTCCTCTTCGGTGTTCTGGAAGGCTCCGTGGAAAATATGACAGTGGGCTTTCGTTTCGTCCAATTCCAAGAATATTTCCTGTGTAGGATTTCTGAAACCAAAAACAGCAAAAAACAGAAACTGACGCTTCGGCATCTTGTTAATAGGTTAGTACCAGAAAACGCATCAAAATGATATAAAGTGTATATAAAACATGTGAGTATTGTCATAAAACTAGCATGGAACATAAGAAATTATAGATATGTTTGAGACGTATCACCGGCCAGGAGCTCCATTGCCACGTCTTCAATTTTGACCCAGTCAACTACCAACGTGGCAGCTGACGTGGACATCGGCCCACTAGTCAGTGACCACGGGTAGAACCAGTAGGGGTACATTTAGTATTTTGGGATTTCTATTTTCGTGCCCTCGGGTCCTTAGTTGTGCTCAGTTTTCCCCAGCTCCTTAGTTTTTCCTCAGTTTTACCCAAGCCTTTGTCTGAAACCATCACACGTGATGTAACGGCCGGTTGCCCGACGGTTGACCATTATCTTCTGACTAGTGGGGCCACGTAGAGCCCGCAAAGGCACGTCAGACCATCCATCTTTGTTTGACTGTAAGCATCGGTGTATCCCTGGCCAAAATGCGCACGAGTGGGGCTTCGGTATATCGAATGACAAGTGGGCCATGGCGCTGATACAATGGGCAATACACGGGTAGGAATAGATTTTTAAACGGAGCTCTACAGCGATGGCACGGAGGAGGTGGCCTGCGGGGTGCCGAGATGAGATCGACGTCAACAAAGAACCGCATGAGGCGAGACCGGACGCATTAGATAGATATGAACTAGACGCGTTTAACCATGCAAAGAAGAGAACAAATGGTCGACGACATCGACGACTACCTCAAAACTTTGACTCGACCGTGTCCGACACGAACGCGAGCAATGTAGAGAAAACTAGTGTCTCTCCTTTCTGGCGTGTATAGATGGGTGCTAGAAGAGTGTGGTGGCGAAGGGAAAGACCTCGCGGTGGTCTGTGGCGTCCAGCATAGCGGGGCGGCGTGGCCGTGCCCACAAAGGCGTGCATGCATGTTCGACATTGGCATCAGCATGTACGTTCGGCATTGGCCTCGGCGGTGTTTCTGGTGTGTCAGTGATCGAATGAGGGGACGGGATTGACGGTGCATCCCGACGGTGACCTAGCAGTGGCGGCGAGCATAGTCGTTCTGACCATGCCGATATCAGCATCGGCATCGTTTGGAGGCTGTTGTGCTCGAATCAAGGTGGGATTTGTTTCTTGTACGCCAAAAGTGATTTGAAACAAGTTTCGTGTTGAAGGTTAGGTAACGAAAGTTTGTAACTAGGGACCCTTGTAACTAAGCCCAAAATTATACTAGCGTCATGGTGAGGTTCTTTTTGATAGAGCTATACGGTTGGGCAAACTCTTTTGACACTTTTTAGATAGGGTTCCTTGTTGTTACACGTATGGCATCATGTATGGAAAATTTGGGGTCATTTGGAGATGTTCGAAAAAATCACTTTGCTTAAACGCATGCCGTTTCGTCTCACTGAAACCAGCTTTTCTAACAAGGTGATTTTTTCTACATTCTCTAAATGACCTCAAATTTCATACAGCTGATCTTCTATACATAGATAAATAGATTGTTTCGTTTTTACATTTTTCTAACTTTTTATTTCCCTTTATAATCCCCAATTGATTTTCAGATTTTGTAACAAGTTATGACATAATGTATGGCATCATTTTCGCCCTAAATTTCAAATTTTGTGAAACTTTCCCTTTTAGATATTCCTTGTTGTTATAGATATGGCATCATGTATGCCAAATTTGGTTAGGTCTCACTGAAACCAGCTTTTGTAACAAGTTAGGTTTTTTCGACCTTCTCAAAAGGGATTTTTTTCTACCTTCTCTAAATGACCTCAAAAATCATACAGACGATCTTCTATACAAAGATAGGTAGATTTTTTTGCGTGAAAAGTAATGGATACAACAAATCGGTGATGGTTTATCATTTTTGGCGTGAAAATTAATGGCTACAACAAATCGGTGATGGTTTATCATTTTTTGCGTAAAAATTAATGGCTACAAAAAATCGGTGATGGTTTATCATTTTTGCGTGAAAATTAATGGCTACAACAAATCGGTGATGGTTTATCATCTTTTGCGTGAAAATTAATGGCTACAACAAATCGGTGATGGTTTATCATTTTTTGCGTGAAAATTAATGGCTACAACAAATCGGTGATGGTTTATTATTTTCTTCGTGAAAATTAATGGCTACAACAAATCGGTGATGGTTTATCATTTTTTTCGTGAAAAGTAATGCCTAAAAGAGTTTATAATTTTTAGCGCGTGAAAATGAATACAGAAAACCGCCCTTTAGCATACTTAGAGAGTGGAAGGTAACCGCCGACAGAGAGAGAGAGGGGTTATCCTGCCCGTTAGATCATACGATCAACGGTCGGCGGGCACGATCCGCGTGACATGGGCTAGACCAATCAGAGCAATGTTGCACGTTTGCGAGAATTTGTGGAGGGAGAGGGCAAAACTGAGTAGTATCAAGAAACCAAGGGCACCTGTGTAATAAACAGACTAAGGGATTCAAATATGAGATTTAAAAAATGGAAAATGCGTGTTTTGTACAATGAAACCCGTCTTGGCCTACCTCAAACTATTTGCAATACAAATATACATGAGTGTGAGAATTGTGGCATCATTTAGACAAAGTATGTTTTGGGGAAAGCTATTTTGGGAAGGGCTTATTGTGGAAAACCATGCACCTTCATAGCTACTAGGTGATTTGAGAAGGCCTTTGAGAAGTGGCAATTTGTGGTAAAACTTGATTTATCTATGACTTATCTATGTTTTGAGAACTGGCAATTTGTGGTAAAGACTCCATGAGTATGTGCCACTATTTTTCGGAATTTTTTGCACATTAAATGACTCATTTAACTAGTTAATCTCATTTGTTGACTGTCTGTTGACCAGCCACTTGAGGGTAAAAACTGAGCATATTGCACTAGCCAGTATTAGCACTCAAGGGGAAAACTGAGCACACAAAAAATGCTAGTATATGACTCGAGGTTATACCTCAGTATATCTAAATTTCCAGGGTTAGACTCGAGGACGCGTGTTCGGTGCAGAAATGGAAGACGTGCAATTGTTGACGCGTAGACGCGGGTCGCGGTGCAGAAGTCAAAGACGTGCAATCGTGGACGCGTGTCGCATTGCAGAAGTCCAAGACGTGCAGCGGTGGACGCGTAGGACGCGGGTCGCATTAACCACCCCTCTCCTTTATAGACCCCTCCTCCCACTATCTCTGTCACTCTCACTCGCCCACGCAACGACGCCTCTCTCACGTCCCATCATCTTCTCCAAAGCACCCAAGCAAAAACCCTCTCCCCCTCCCTCTCCTCTGCCGGCGAGATGGACAAGGAGAATGCCAATCCCATCGTCGACGGCGCCGTCGGCTCCAAGCGCGACGCCTCCCTCTTCGACGCCGTCCCCTCAACGGACGTCGCCGCCACCGCCGGTGCATCGGAGGCTGCTGCCGCCGGTGGCGGTCAGATCTCGCCGGGATTTGACCCCTATGAGCTGGTGCCGTACGTCCCGCCCCCGAACCCCTACGACACCTTCCTGGAGGACCCATGGAACGAGGTAACTACGGTTTGCTTCCTTTTTTGTTTCCCATTCCTTTTTGAACCCTATTTTTGCTGGTATAGATGGATCTGTAGATGGATGAGTATTGGACTAATATTTGCACCGATTTTATTCCATTTTGTTTTGATCACTTCTTGATTTCCTTTAAGATTTGGGGTTCGGCCGTTCGGTTAATTTATGCAAGTAATAATTGGATCTCAATCAGTTAATTTATGCAAGTAATCATGGGATCTCAATCAGTTATTTTATGCACTAATCAAAAGATATCAACCGTTTAATTTTGCAAATAATCTGGAATGTGTTCAAGTTCAGACTTGGAATCTGTTTCTTTGCCTATGATGAATCGTTGGGCACAAATTTTTACAGGGAGGGTTCAGCGAACCATTGCTATGTACAAATCTGTTGTGCATGAGCTTTGGTTCGCTTACACCGTCCCTGTAGATATATAATCATGCCCACTCTAACTGAGGCTGACTCTGTTTTCCTAACTTTGTTATCATGCACGTTCGTCATCGTTGCAACTCATTCACTCATAGTTTCGTTTGATATGGATCGGATGTCCGGCAGCGACGTCGGCAGCGACGATGAGGAGGAGGACGTCAAGACTCGCCGAGTGCTCGCGGAGGCCGCAGGTCGGCCAGTACATCTCCTACTTCGCCAAGGGTGTCTACAGGTGCCCCTTCTGCACCAGGAGACTCGGCGCCACGGACTTCAACTGCCTCGTCACGCATGCCGAGAACATCAGCAACACCTTCCCCATGGTCGGCACGATGGTGAACGTCTACTCCTTCCGCGCCAAGCACATGGCTCTCGGCATGCACCTCCGCAGCATGCAGCGGGTGGAGATCTCCGCCGGGTGCATGCCTCCGCTCAAGCCCAAGGCTCCCAAGGGGAGCAGCAGCAACAAGTGGAGGGAGAGCCAGATTGGGTAGGCGGAGTCCTGGACGTGTGCTGCTGCTGCCTCCCATTTTGTTGTTGGGATCCTTTGTTGTTAGCTAGGGATCCCTTGTTGTTATGTTGTTAATATGATGGTGCTGTGAAGAACCTCGAACCTGTTACTATGTTGGCTGCTGTGTATGCAGCTTATTATCTAGGGAGGGATCCCTATTGTCTATCCCTATTCTACTATATTTTGTTGGTCTTTGTTTTCTCGATTTACTATGACTCGTGAATTTATCGTACATTACCCTGGAGATTTGCTTCTAGATTTAACTACATACATATGGACCAGAGGGAGTACTAGATTTGCTGCCATATTGGGCAAACAACGAGGGCCAAAAGGCAGAAATAATTGAAGAAATACAGAAATGCAAGCTTCTCTAGATTTGATACTATTTTGGTGAAAAGGACAGAGAGAAAGAGGGGGAAAAGGTGCTCTTAATAATGCCAATTTGGGGCCGAGAGAGACAGAACCCAGCTCCTGCTCACGTGCAACCAAACGCGGTCTCGTCCTGTCCCACGCGGTCCCTTTCTACCAGCCCCACGCGACGCGGCCCCACATGACGCGGCCCCACACGACGCGGCCCCACACGTGACAGAACGGTCAACTAAACGGGAATCCTGCCGTCTGAGCTGCTTCTGCGGGTTTCAAACAAGGGCTTGGGGAAAACTGAGGAAAAACTAAGGAGCTGGGGAAAACTGAGTACAACTAAGGAGCCAGGGGCAGGAAAATAGAAATCCCTAGTATTTTTGTTTAAATTCAAATTCCAGAAAATATCTGAAAATTTGCCAAATTATATAAAATTCATTTCAATTCAGAAAAATACAAATGAGATATCAAAATAATCATAAAAATAAATTATATCCAATAGAAATATAATATGAAATTTTTATTAAAGTAAAAAATTAATTATTTAAGCCTTTTCTTTTATCCTAAATTCAAATAAAATTCAATAATTAGTAAAGCTTTTCAAAATAAATAAAATCATTAAGTAAATAAACAAAACACTAAAACTAATTTTATTTTATCATTATCTTATTAAATCCTTATTAGAGGGATTTAAACCCTGAATAATATGTATCTTAATTATTAATCCTTTAAAAATAATAAAATGCTAAGTCCATTATTATTTTTGTTTTAAAGTTATTAATAACTTCAACTTTATCACTAAGTTATTACTTTAAGAATTGCATCACAAATAGGAAACCCTAATCCATTATAAAGAAAACTACAACCTTATAAGTTCATGTGAGAAACCTAAAACCCTAAATCCTATATGTGATCCCTATTGTGCTTCCACTTAAACAATATATATCCTAAACACTAGGAGGTTATAAAACGTGACCATGATATTTTCCTTTCACTTATAGATCCATAATTAGCAACTAAATACATATCCATATTCACATAAAATATAGAAACATTGTTACTAATAAATTGGTATTTCATCTATTCATACTAATAAAACCTAGCTGATCTAGTAGGACCACCTAAATATAAACCCTAGTTCCCATTCTCCAAGTCATCATCCTTAACTATCCACGCTTAGTATCAAACCATTGTGATCCGCCCTAATAGCAACCATGTCCAGTATTTTTGCATCACATACCCATACCTCAACTAAACCCTACTAGTATTAGATAATTATGAACCATCCTATTTAGGAACCAACTATTCCTTACTTAGTGGATCCAATAGCAAACCCTAGAAACCATAAGCCTTAATTAAAATAATTATTATAACTTAAGTATTATGTTCTTCAAAAGTTATTCTTTTGAAGTAAATAAAGAGTAGTCATCAACCCTACCTAATAGGACCTATAGACCATAGCTATCTATCACCACTAGAATATAACCAACCATGATAGCAACCATGTATAATTAATTGCTTAGGATGCTTATGCTTAACTAAAACTATACAAGCTCTATATGTTGATGAATCCAACTTTGTTGTGATCCATCTAATACCTACTTAAGAAACTAATTTGGAACCCATAGTAAACCATAGAACTCCAAAACCCTAATTATCATACTTGCTCTTTATTAAGGAACATGTTCTTCAAAAGTTATTCTTTTGAAGTATATGATAAGTAATCATTAACCATGTCATATAGTACTAAAACTGACAATTGTTCATTACATGTTAGGATTATACAAATATTATTGTTGTGTGCTAGGAATATTATTGTTGTGATGTATTACACTACTTATTTATACTACCAAGTTAATCAAAACCTTAATAAGAACTTTGTTTGTGAACCATCTCTAAAAGTGCAACACACCCTAAACAAATCATTTCAACTCACTAATCCTAAATCATCGGGGTTAGGTTAAGCTTAGAGCGATTGTATCTCATACTTATGCATTATATCATATTTGCCAATCTTTTAAACATTATCCTTACCGGACGATGCTGCTATTTCAGAATTTTGAGTTATCCCGTATCAAAGTCCTTCACTGCATAATCTTGCAGTCAAGAAAGGCATCGCTTGCTCATGTCACTTTGAGTATTTTTACCAAATTACTTGCAAAGCACTATACTTATCGCTCTTGCATCAAAAGCAAAGTATTATTTTCATAATTATGAATATGACTATGTGGTGGGCAATGGAACCATGGTATGCGTTCGGTGGAGGTTCCATTGCAATGGGTTTACATTCCCTTAGGACTTAACAACAAATGTCGTTCAGTGATTCTTGCGCCGTAATACCCGTGGTTACCATAAGATCTGGAGTGTGATGGAGTAGTCAGCTGTTCTTTTCCCTCTCGCATACCAACGGATACAACTGCAGGTGGCCAGCATGCAGATGCTTAGGCGGGGAGGAATCCCTTATAGCTTCTACTGCGGGTTGTATCTATAATGGACTGTAACGGGCTGGCCCAGGGATTGATCATACAGTCGATCGTGGCCAGTGGTTCACATAAGGTGGGTATGCGGGGTCGCGGGAAGGCCCAGTGATTTTCTATGACCTTATACCTGGCCTCACACCAAGAAGGTATGGACGAAGTCTTAAACCCGGCTGGTAACAATGATAAGATCTCTTATGGGTAAAGTAACACACCTGCGCAGAGTGTATCAAATTGTGGCTTGCCACTCCCTATTCTGGGTTTGGAACTGCGAACGCAGCTGGAAAGGAACTCCATGAAGTTCTAGATACCCGGTGAAGGCTGACGGACATAGTTCTTCAGAATAAAAGCAACCTTTTGAAGAAATGTTTGCAAAAACTTGCATTGCCTAAGACTTTCTGGTCCATGGCTGTAGCAATGTCATTAAACACCTCTTTCCTATAATGAACTTGCTGAGTATGCTCGTGCTCATCCCTCTTTGAATCCCCTGCTTAGATCTGAAGGCATTAAATGAAGATCTACAGTGCAACTCAAAGACTGAGGAGTCAACAACTACTTCTAGAGATAGAATCCTACTAGAGGAGTCAAACACCACATCCACCATTGAGAAAACCTAGATGTAGCAATAGAATGGAACTAGCTCCCTAGTACTAGCTCCTAGTAATTAGTTAGAATCCAGTCTTAGCCTCTATAGCTAGTCAAATCCTCTATAGATAGAGTTAGTAATAAGTTAGACCACGAATTGTTCTTCTAGAGTTTATTTGCAGTTTTACCTCATTATAAAGTAGGAGGCTGTGTTGATCTTCTGTAAAGAGTCGGTGTTGTAATTCTATAGATATTCCTTGGACCCGCATATGTTTTTGTTGTACCACTCTGAGAGATGTAATACTAGTGGAATGGTGTTTCATTGATGTTATGTCAATGACTTGCATACTACACCATGCAATGGTATGTTGGGTCACCACAACCTATTATAAAAAGAGTGTAAGATAGTCCATTCATTAACTCCATGTGATGGACAAGTTCTAAGCATGTTCTTAATTATTTCCCAAGTTAATTGTTTCTACATGCTCATTGTCATTTCATCTAAATGATAGGATGCTATTTCGATTTTGTAAGATCTTAATAGGTGGATAATACTTTTTAATGAAAGCTTCTTTAAGATCATCCCAAGAATTGATACTAGCGGTAGGTAATGACAATAACCATTCTTTAGCCTTTTCTCTAAGCAAAAATGGGAATAATTTGAGCTTGACATTTTTATTTTCCACATTTTTAAACTTTTGCATGTCACAAATTTCACAAAAATCATGTAAATGCATAGAGGCATCTTTCACTAGCACTACCGCCAAATTGTTCCCTAGTTATAAGATTTAATAACCCATGACTTACTTCAAAGCTTTCAACAGTTATCTCAGGTGTAGTGATAGGTTTAGCAATAAAATGATCATTATGAGTGTTTGTGTAAACACACAAATTAGTATTTCTTTCCCCCATGATTTTAAGAAGATAGTTACTACTATTTTTTATGTGTTTTTCATTTTTTTTATGAAAAATAAACAACAAGCAAAGACTAAAAACAACTCAAATAAAATATGATGCAAAATCTAAAAGAGATAAGAGAGCTCACAGTGGTGTTACCTCCCAAAGCTTAGGTGAGACGCAGTAGTAAGAAGATTCTTCACGACACGCCAGAAAATACCTATTATGCAGCAACCACTATGATGTAACTCTTTTCAGCTCCCCGGCAACGGTGCCGGAAATATACCTTGATGGAGATAAACAACACTAGCAAAATATCTTAAAACGTTGGGACTCCAAGTTCACAGTGTGTAGTCCAGGAAGCCATTTTCCCCACAAGGGTGAATCGAGGGTTTATATCGAACTCTCGGGGAACTGAGCAAAGAGTGTTCTCTTCTCTCTTCTTCTAGCAATCCTGCAAAGTAAAATAAAGCCTTGTGTCCCCAACTCCACCGTGTGGTTGTCAAGCACAAGGTTTCGCGTAACAAAATAAAACACAAATAATAATAAAGCGAGTAAAACTAGATAAAATAAAGTAACTAAGTAAAAAACTTAAAGGGTTTGATTTGTTTTGGGTGTTTTGGATGAAAACAAGAAAAGTAATTTTTTGTATTTTCGGATTAAAATAGTGCAACAAATATAAAGCGAGATAAAAGCAAGATAAAGGTGTTTCTTATGATAAAAAGTGGATCGGTACTAATGGGTTCACTTGACTATTATTTCTTTTAAGTTGTAGTGGAAAAATAGTAATTCATCACTGAGATGCAGAATAATAACATGTGAAAGATACACATTCATATGTGCATCACGTCCTAACATAGATATGATGCAACACATCTCTCTTATACTCCACAAGAAAGGGAAAACTCCATGCAATCTTGTCTTAAGAATTAACAGAGCATAGCCATAAGTACTTTGACATGATGTTTGAATATCAAATATGCTACCTTGAACAAACAAGATCATCACTTTTGTCACGTGACGAACATAGCACATGGATTCACTTTATCCCTAGTGAGGTAGCAAAATTAATGGAAAACCATAATAGATCATGAATTTATTGTCACTATCTAATCACTAAAACCATGCTACTCCATCTAATACACAGATCACCCCACACATGCTCTTGCATAGATGTTGGATTAGAACAAATACTTAAAAACGGGGTACATAATATGCATCTATCAATACATCTTGCACATAATATGATCAGATCTCGTAGCACAATATCATAGAATAAGGATCCACCACATATGTATTACAAATATGGCCATAATCATGTAGGGCAGCTCATATGACACTAAGAACTATGAAGAACAAGAGAGAAATAGATCAAGCTACTGCCACAAACCAGTAGTCTAGAGGGGGAGTACCCCCCCCCTTGATCATGGTGATCATGATGAAGATGTTGGAGAAGGTGGATATCTCTCCGGTGGTGATCCCGGTGGAGTTTCCCCCTCCAATCTTCGTTGTTAAAGCCTCTGTTTTCGTGTTTCTGTCTTCTGCGTCACTCTCCTCCTGAGAAATCTTCGGAGCCACATATATAGTGATTTTTAGATCAAAATACGCTGGTGGGCGAAAGAATCGGGTCAATTGGACAATCAACGGCTGAAAGAGGGGGGTGGCGCGCCCACCATGTTTGGGTGCACCACTTGTCCTCTTTTGGGCCTCAGACCCATCCAGGTCTGCTTCAAAGCTCCAGGGGTGCTTCTCCTGATGAAAAAGTGATGCTCCAAAAATCCCAGGTCAGTTTGACTCCGTATAGGTCTCTGAAAGTGAAAATACGCGAAACAGGAATTTCCTGTTCAACGGAGTTATAAATCAAATAAAGGAGGTCATTGGTAAATCCCCATAAATCAATGTAAAACATGATATTATCATCACATATGTTGCAAATATGTGGGAATTCAATAGAATAAAGTACAAAGTTCATGTATGCATTTTACATGCATCACTTGCAGAAAAAATGTACGAGTCTCCATGTCAAAGCTCCCGCTAGCGAGAGGTGGGAAGATCCTCTTGGCCAGATTCTTGGCGGGACGGAGTCTCGTGGCCAGCTAAGAGACATTAGCTATGGGGCTCCATGGAAGGAATATTTTCATGAATCCCCGCGAGCTTGCTAAGATGAGGAGATCCTGGAAAGAGAGCATCAATTATTTCAAGGATGCGGTGGCCCGTGCATTGCATGAAAGAGGTGTGGGATAAGGACTTCCACCCTTGCATCCTATTACTGGGATTTTGTCTGGATCAACCGAGGCGTCCTCGTCCTCTCCCAAGGGCTTCACCCATGGGTTGTCAAGTCTAATTGATGACATCACTATAAGCGTCGTCGACATTACTAGTTTAGCCTTTTGATTGGGTTGGGTCTGAAATGTTTGCGATACATGCTCTGCAGGAAAATACTATGTGTCATCTACTAGCTAGGCAAATTGGGAGTCCATGACAACATATGGTGCTCGTTTCACATGGCCAAGTGTACCCAAAAATGGTGCAGAACAAGATCAACTGTGTTAATTTTCTAGCCATCGCATTGGTGAGTGTGATTGAGGTGCTTCAGCCTTTCGATGATCTGAAGATAGCTCACCCCGGCCGAAATGCGTCACACTTTGTCAATCCAAGGGTTATTGCATCATTTCTCACAACCAGAGTGCCTTCATCAAGTCCAGAACTATCCACGACAACTTCATGTATGTGAGGAATACCGCCCGCTAGCTGCATCGCAGGAAAATTCCGGCCCTCCTCATTAAGCTGGACACCGCCAAGGCCTTCGACACGGTGCGATGGGATTATATGTTAGATCTTATGCAACGTCTCGGCTTCCCCCAAAGATGGCGGGCTCTTATGACGATGCTTTTCTCCACGGCCTCCTCCCGCGTACTCCTCAATGGGATCCCCGGCAAAGATATCATACACGGTCGGGGTCTCCGACAGGGGGACCCATTATCGCCTCTGCTCTTCGACATCGCCATCGACCCACTTCAGAGGCTCCTGGAGAAGGCTACCGAGGACGGTCTCCTTTCGGCCATGCCTGGGGGCTTGCAGGGTCCTAGGGTCTCCTTGTACGTCGACGATGCGGCCTTTTTCCTTTCCCCTACTGCGCATGATGTCGCTGGCCTTGCTAGCATACTTCAGAGCTTTGGGGAGGTGATCGGACTTGTGACTAATGTGGCAAAGAGCTCCATTGCCCCTATTCAGTGCGCCGACATAAACTTAGAGGAGGTTCTGGCAAATTTCCCTGCGACTACAACCCCCTTCCCCATCAAGTATCTGGGATTGCCTCTCTCACTCGAAAGACTCCGAAGGGTAGACCTCCCTACATCGACAAGGCAGTGGCCCGCCTAAGCCCGTGGAAAGGCAAGTTCCTGAATCGTGCCGGCTGCACCGCTCTGGTTAAGTCGGTCCTGTCCTCTATGCGTATCTTCCTTTTGACGGCTTTAAAAGCTGACAAAGGCATCCTCAAGGCTTTTGCCAAAATCAGCCATGGGATGCTCTGGGCGTGCAAAGAAACGGTCAGCGGAGGGAAATGCAAGGTGAACTGGCAAAAGGTCTGTCGCCCAAAGGAGCTTGGGGGACTGGGTATCCTGGACCTGGATAAGTTCTCGAGGGCTCTCAGACTTCGATGGCTATGGTACAAGTGGACGGCTCCGGACAAGTCGTGGGTGGGCTCCGAGACCCCCAATGATGCCGCTGATTTAGATCTCTTCAACACGGCCACTCGTGTCACCATTGGCAATGGCGCCAAGGCCTCCTTCTGGTCATCTTCATGGCTTCATGGCACCCCTCCAAAGGACCTTGCTCCCCTGATTTTCAAAGCTTCCAGAAGGAAGAATCAGACGTTCCAGGAGGCGCTCACTGATCATAACTGGGTCTCAGACATCGCGGTAGACGCCTTCACCGTTGAGCATATGGAGCAATATGTTCGTCTGTGGGATCTCCTTTCTGAGGTCCAGCTGATCCCAGACACTGAGGATTCCATCACTTGGTCCTTGACCCCAAATGGTTGCTACTCTGCCAGCTCCGCTTACAAGTCCAATTCCTCACGGCTCTTCCTTGCCAGTTTGGGATAATTGTCTGGAAGACCTGGGCCCCTCCAAAGTGCCGCTTCTTTGCGTGGCTCGCCGTCCAAAATCGCATGTGGACCGCTGATCGCCTAGCAAAGCAGGGATGGCCACCACCCCACCTGCCAGCTCTGCAGATGCTCCCCTGAGACGGCTCGACACATCCTCTTCAAATGTCGTTTCTCCAAGCGCATTTGGACCGCAGCGACCTCCTGGCTCTCTTGCCCGGATCTTATTGGCAGCCTCGGAGAGGGCAGAGCAAAGGTCATTGATTACTGGCAGGCCATCACGTCGACCACTACCTCTTCTCCCAAAGGTCTATGGTCTAATTCTCATCACTTGGGAGATTTGGAAGGAGAGGAACGAACGCGTCTTCAACAACAAGTCCTCACTGCCATCGGTCGTTATGCACAAGATCCGGGAAGAAGGAAAAGACTGGATCCTTGCAGGAGCCAAGAGCCTAGCAGAACTCGTTAGCTAAGTTGTTCTGGGGCGGAGTTTGTTCCGCCCCCTCCCCCTTTTTTTTCCCGTTTGTATGGCTCTTGCCATGTACCTCTTTTCTTCTCCTATATCAATATAAGGCAAATATAAGGCAAAAGCTTTTTTGCCTGTTTCAATTTTTTTTTTTGCATCATGTGGCCGAAGACAGCAATTAAGTTGCTCGCGACATCAACTTTTGAGAATGATGGTTATACTGCCGCAGGTGACATGGCCGTCGTAGACCTACATCAGTCGGTTGGAGAAACGCTCCCCTACACGAGCCTTCCGGAAAGACCAAGTCATCTTCTTCAGCGGTTATGGGTGCAGCGGCCGAAGTGAACCTGTAGAAGGATAAGAGAGCACAGAGATGCGCACGTGTGGAGAGGGAGAAGCGAAAAAAGAGAAAGTGAGAACAAGGTGCCGAAAGAACGGGGTTTGTCTTGTATGCACTATATAGAGATTTTCAATGTATTTCAGCATCTCTCGTCCAGTCGTCCGTGTCGCGGTTGGTAGCTCGCTTCGTCAATCGTCATATGTGCAGAGAATGATTCACTCCGGTCGCCGGGCAGCAGAACAATGATGCCGGCGGAAGGGGCAACGGCTATGATGCCAAGACGTCCGGCACAAGTATTCCCTGGGATGTCAGGCACGTTGCCAAAGCGAAGTCATGTGTCGGTTCCCTGAACTACGTGTCTGCGACACCACCACCTTTGCTTTACCATCCTCATCATTCCACGCGCATCCACAGTCCCACAGATATCGCGACGTGCGTGCATCACCACTTCGAAAATTTGATCGTGTACATGCATCTTCCAATCCAACAAGTCGTCTCTCCCTAGTCCTCACTATAATAATGTTACCTGACCACCTGGAACGTTTCAAGCTACGCACTATATATGTCCCATCCATTTCTCAAGCTCTGAAGAAGACGAAGAGGAAGACCATTGATTCTACAGGTGAAAGAGGGCATTGATCGATCACCCAGCTCAAAAAGATGGGGAATCCTGGAGCGTTGATTCCGGTGCTAGCTCTTCTTGCCTGCTTGGCTTTTGGGCTTGTGTCCGGCGGCAACTTCAACGACGATTGCGAAGCGACCTGGGAGCCCCAGAACTGCTGGGTTTACGATGCTGGCAATAGCCTCTCCCTCGCCCTCGTCAGCAACTCCTCAGGTCAGTCGATCTTAAATGAAATCTCCTCCTTGTACCAATGCAAGCGCTTTGGTTTGTCGATTGATGAGACCGATCTCATTCCATTTCCATGATTGTATTTTCGTGGCTGTCAGGCTCGATGATCCGGTCCAAGAGGCAGTTCATCTACGGGACCGTCTCCACATGGATCCAGCTCGTCAAGGGCAACTCTGCCGGCACCGTCACAACATATTACGTAAGAATCTTCTTCGTTTTCTGTTTCACATGTATTGCTCAAGGATTGAATTAAGCTAGAGATGACCAACATTCATTGACATTTCTCCGATGATCGATGGATCAACTGTAGCTATCGTCGGTGGGAGACAACCACGACGAGATCGACTTCGAGTTCCTGGGGAATGAGACCGGACAGCCCTACACCCTGCACACCAACGTCTACGCCGACGGCGTCGGCAACAAGGAGATGCAGTTCGTGCCGTGGTTTGACCCCACCGACGGCTACCACAAGTACACCATCTCCTGGACGCCCTGCATGATCGTCTGGTACGTCGACGACCTGCCCATCCGGGTATTCCGCAACTACCGCGAGAGCAACGGCGTGGCCTTCCCGACGAGCCGCCCCATGTACGCCTACTCCAGCATCTGGTCCGCCGACGACTGGGCCACGCAGGGCGGCCGCGTCAAGACCGACTGGACCCACGCCCCCTTCGTCGCCAACTACCACGGCATCGACCTCGACATCTGCGAGTGCTACGGCGGCGACTGCATCTACGGCTGCGCCGGCGCCTACGGCCAGCCCTACTGCGGCGGGCTCACCGACGAGCAGCGCTGGAAGATGCAGTGGGTACAGGAGAAATACAGGATCTACGACTACTGCGTGGACTACAAGGACGGCAAGGTGCCCGGCGTCGAGTGCAGCCTGCCCCAGTACTGAATCAACACCCACGGCTGGCATTCGTGCTCGCCGCTCATGCATGTTGATTATTTCCCAATGTTTGTCCATGAGGAGTCCTACCTCTTGTCCATAGACTATTTTTGGAATTCTCTTTTCGATTCTATCTATATTTAAACGTTTGTTCTTTTGTTTGTAAGGGGTCCTATATATTTTTCTTGAATCAATATAAGAGCTTGGAGCTCCTTTTCTTTTCGAATATATATTCTTTTTTTTTTTTTTTTTTGAAACGAGTGGCAAAAGATTTGCCACTATTCATTAATTAAGGGGAAGAGTTTTAGACAAGACCGAAGGTTCACCAAAGAAAACAAAGAAAAAAAACCCGAAGGGAAAGCTAAGGGATTACTCTCCCGTTGTTACAAAACTCAAACACTTCGCACCCGCGGCAACCCAAAGCTTTACTTCGGTTTTGATGATGTTGAGGAGGGCGGCGGTTGGTGCGGACTTATGGTTGAAGATTCTAGCATTCCGCTCCTTCCAAATGGTCCAACTAACAAGCATGATGATGGAGGACAAGGCCTTACGATTGCCCGAAGCCTCATTTAACAACTTGGACCACCATCCCTCAAGGTTGAGATCGTCCGTCCACGCATGGAGGTGGATGGAAGGAATGCCAATCCAACTTTTCACCATCCCCCAAAGGCGCTTGGAGTAGCGGCAATGGGAGAGAAGGTGAGCCGCCGTTTCTTGAGTTTGGTTGCAAAGCGGACACCGACCGCAATTTGTTCTACCCCTTCTCGCTAGGCGGTCCGCCGTCCAAAGCCTATTATGGAGAGCCAACCAAGCGAAGAACTTGATCTTTGGGGGGCCCAAGCCTTCCAAACAAGCCGATTCATGTTGGTAGTCATGGCGCCGAAGAATTGTGCTTTGTAAGCCGCGGTCGTGGAGTACTCTCCATTCTCGGTGGTGTTCCAAGTGATTGTGTCCTCAAGAGACTCATTGAGATGAATGTCCCGGAGAAGAGTCCATAGCCGAATGTACTCATGCAAATGTTGGATGGTGAGGTTTGTGTCCATCTTGATTTTTTTAACCCAAGCATGATCCGTCAAAGCTTGGTTTACCTTCCATCTCTTCCTAGTAGAAGCTTCGTATATAAGCGGAGCTATGTCTTTGGGCTTCGTGTCATTGAGCCAAGGAGAATCCCAAAAACTAGCAAGCTTGCCATTTCCTAAGGAGATAGAAGTCGAAGCATAGAAGAGATCCATGTCCACCTCGTCACATGGGTTGCCCATTCCCACCCAAAGCTTGGTTGGGTGCCTCCATTCGAACCAAGGCCATCTTAAACGAAGGGCCCTCGCAAATTTGTCTATGTGGAGGATGCCTAAGCCTCCAAGACTTTTCGGCCTACAAACCGCCTCCCAATTTAATTTGCATTTTCCTCCGGTGATCTCCTTAGTTCCGGCCCAAAGAAAAGCGCGTTCAATCTTGTTCATTGAAGCCACACAACCCGGTGGAATTCTAAGAGGAGTGAGATGGAAAATAGCTTGGGAGGTGAGGACGGACTTGATAAGGGCTCCTCTACCGGCCGTATTGATGTTCTTGCCATCCCAAGTGACAAGCTTGCCGGCCATTTTGTCCTCAAGTGGTTGGTAATCGACTCTTTTAGTTCCCAAACCGAAAGAGGGAGCCCCAAGTATTTGATAGGGAAAGACGCACGGATGACCGGCAAACCCCCAAGCACATCATCAAGGTCGACTTCATGGCAATGTATTGGGATGACCGAGCTTTTTTGGAAGTTAGTATGAAGACCGGTCGCTTCACCGAAATGGTCAAGAATGGCGGAGAGGTTTTGGATGTCCTCCTTTAAGGGGAGCATGAAGACGGCCGCATCGTCCGCATAGAGAGAAGTGCGAAAAACGGTTCCTCTTCCTCTAATCTTGTGAATAAGGTTGTGTTGGGTGGCCAACTCAAGGATCTTTTGGAGTGGGTCTATGGCAAGAACGAAGAGAAGCGGCGATAACGGGTCTCCTTGCCTAAGCCCCTTTCCATGATAAATGGGCAAGCCGGGAACCCCATTAAGAAGGATCCTCGAGGACGCCGTAGAAAACAAGGCCGCAATCCAATCGCGGAATTTAGGCGGGAAGCCTAGTCTTGCAAGAAGCTCAAGGATGTAGTCCCAACGCACTGAGTCAAAGGCCTTGCGGATGTCTAGCTTGAAAAGAAGGGCGGGCACCTTGCTCTTATGGAGCCTCTTGGCAAGATTCTTTACATACATGAAGTTTTCATGGATACTTCTTTTCTTGATGAAGGCACTTTGGGCATTGGAGACTAAATCGTTCATGATAGGGGCTAGCCGCGTAGCAATCATCTTAGCCACAATCTTGGAGATAGCGTGGACCAAACTAATAGGCCTATAGTCGGAGACTTCCTCGGCCCCCTCTTTCTTGGGAAGAAGGACAATGTTGGCCGAGTTGACCCATTGAAGATGGGCAAAATGGAGGTTGTTGAAGTTCTCAATGACTTTTAAAACGTCAACCTTGATGGTACCCCAACATTTCTTGAAAAAAGCTCCGGTGAAACCATCGGGGCCGGGAGCTTTATCGGAGGGTAAATGGGAGATAGCGTGGAGGACTTCCTCCTCCGAGAAAGGAGCATCAATGCCCTCAAGGGCCGTGTTGCCAAGATTGAGACTTTCCCAATTTAGGTCCCATTTGCGTGTTTGTCCTACGCCCAAAGCGGAGGAGAAATGGCTATGTAAGATTTCCTCTTTCCGAAGGTGATCGGTAACCCATCCACCATTGTGCTTGATGCGGTGTATGTGGTTTTTCCTCCTTCTAGCATTGACTCTAAGATGGAAAAAATTGGTATTTGCATCCCCT
This sequence comes from Lolium rigidum, assembly GCF_022539505.1. NCBI lineage: Eukaryota > Viridiplantae > Streptophyta > Magnoliopsida > Poales > Poaceae > Lolium > Lolium rigidum. The sequence goes on along the minus strand of NC_061509.1, from coordinate 80,308,532 downwards.
TCCTTGATATTAGCAATCCGAGAGCTTTGCTTTTTCCTAGCCCTCTCTAGGATAGCAAGGCTAATGACTCTTCTCTTCAACCTAGCACGAAGGTCTTGCTCTTCGCCCGAAAGGACCCGATTTTCTTGTGCGATGTCGAGGTGGAGGATGACTAGAAGAGCGGCGTGGAGCAACACCTTAGACTTAGAGAAGAGGCCCCGGCTCCAAATGGTAAGCTCCTTGGACACATTCTTGAGCTTATGGAAGAGGTTTTGGTAGGGCTCCCCATGTCCGGAGGGCAAGGACCAAGCTCTTCCAACAACATTGTGGAAGCTAGGGATGTCCGTCCACCAATTCTCAAACTTGAAAGACCTTGGCCTCCTAGGGCCACTATCATCGGCGAGGAGGAGCGGGCAATGGTCGGAGAGGGCGGAGGAGAGAGCGTTAAGGATATGGGTATCGAAATGTAGGCTCCAAGCATCGTTGCAAAAGAAACCATCAAGCTTGCACATTGTTGGGTCATCCCTCTCATTTGACCAAGTGAAGCGCCTATTTTGGAGATGGATCTCCTTAAGCTCGCAAGAGGTAAGGGTTGCACGGAATCGGTTGATACGGCCCCGGTTAACATTTCTCTTATTCTTGTCACGGGCTCGATAGATTTGGTTGAAGTCTCCCATGGCAAGCCATTTAACATCCGTCGCGGGTTTTTGGGCAATTAGCTCGTTGAAGAAATCATCTTTGCGAGCATAGGAGGTGGGACCATAAACCGTGGTCACTTTGAATTCAACCCCGGTGGCCCGACATAACACCGAGGCGGAGAGGCAAAAATCGGTGAGCACGAAGTTGGTAACAAGCAGAATCGTCTCATCCCACAGCATCAAAATGCCACCCCTAGTGCCCTGGGCCGGTCTCTGGGCAAAACTCTTAAGTCTGAAGCCTCCAAGGAAGGCCGCGGTGTACTGATCGACATTACTCAGCTTAGTCTCTTGGAGACAAACAAGTTGGCAGGAGGAAGAGGCAATGATCTCATTCACAGTGGCCTGTCTATCTGGGTCGTTTAAGCCTCTAACGTTCCAGCTGAGGAAGTTGATGTTGTTACACATTAAGAACGGGCAATAGCTCAGTAAGAACAGAAGGCTTGGACTGCTGCAGGCACAGCGGCACAGCCGGACAGAAGTTGATGCAAACTCGCACAAATAGAAACAACGACAAACAGGGAAGCCGTTGCACAGACGCAGGTTTTTCCCTCATACGCACAGCACCCAGACAGCAGATATGGGTTTGTAACATAGGAAAACTAAAACACACACGGTCCTGAGCACTGCATAGACTTGAACTAATCATCAGCGACTTGAGCTTCTCCTAGGTTGGTGAACTGTTCAACCGCAGCAGCTCCTCCGCGAGCCAGGAGGGCCTCCTCGACCTCCAGGTCTTGAGCATTGTCCAGCTTGAAGAGGACACGCAGCGCCCGAATCGCTTCAGCCGACACTTGGTTCTTGAACATACGAACGAAGACTGCGAGCGCTTCCTCGGTGATGACCTCGCCGTCCATGACTATGCCGAGGTTACGGCAAACGAGAGCCTCCGCTTCCTGAAGAAATGGCCTGGACTTGCGCTTCGCCCGAAGCCTGGAGCTGGAACGCATAGGGAACCCTGTGCGGTGTATCGCCAGTGTCTTCCGACGCGCAGCGGGCCGGCGAGGAGGCGGGGAGGACAGCAAGGGCTCCGGAGCTTGCCTGAACAGCGGCAGGAACTGGTCATCCACCTCCTGTCTTGCACGCGAGGCCGAGAGCGGTGTGGAGAGCGCGGCAGGGCTGTCCTGGGCGTAACGTGGAGTTGTTGCTGTGGAGGAGATGGTGAAGCCTGGTGGCCTGCTCGGAGACCTCGTGAGGATGGGGCGCAGCATGGACGTGGGCGAGCACAGGAGTTGCGCGATCGGGCCAGCCTCCAGAGCCAGCGTGCTGGGCGTCTTCCTGGACGCCGCGGAGGACGGCAGCACGGACACCGGCGAGCCAGGCGAGCCTGGCGGCGTGCGCCGGCTACGGGAGAGCGCCCGCTCGGAGCGCGGCGACTCATGGCGCGCACCGCGGCGGCCTCTGTGGCTCCGAGGCGAGTCCACTTCGAAAGAGCCCCGTGCCGTGGCCTCAGCGCGCCTGGCCCCGAGCGCGTCCAGCCCCGACGAGAGGGCATGGCTCGAAGTGTCCAGGATGGGAGTCGCCACGATGTCGAGCGGCGCAGAAGCGCCCGCACCAGCGCTGGCGTGGCGCCGACCGCTCCTGTAGTCCCGCCGATCCCTGGCATCCCTGTCTTCGCGGCCGCGGTCGCCTCCTCCCCGGTTCCTGGACAGGCTCCGGCGAATCGTGTCGCGCCAGCCGCGCGACCTGTCGCGCGCCCTGCCGTCGCGCCCCTCGCGGTCGTCGTCGTCGTCACGGCGCCCATGGCGCTCTTCTTGCCTGGGCGGCGGAGACCGAGGTCGCTGCCGAGGCGCACCATCGACCTCACCAAGGCAGAACGGGAGCTCGTAGGGGGCCGGAGGATTGCCCTGCGCGTCCGACGAAGTGAAGTCCTCGACGACGGCCAGGTGGACGAGGACGCGGTGGCGCAGCCCCCTTCGGCCGCGGGACGTGTTGCACGCAGCAGGAGGCACCCGCGCGGGCAGGGTCACCCACTTGACCTTGGGTATGTGGTTGGGGTTGTCCGTCCACACCCAGGCCCAGAGCAGGTCAGTGGCCACCTTCCGGATGGAGCCGGCCTCAATGTAGTCGAGGGAGGCGCCCTTGCCGACGATTCTGGACACGGTGTGGAGGTTCCACCCCTGGAGTGGGACGTTCTCCAGCCCCACCCGAACATGATAATCCATGCTCACGTTGTCAGCATGAGCCTCCATGCGCCATGGACGCACCTGCAGGGTCAGATGGTCTACCTTGATGGTGGTGCGGCCCATCTTGCAGCTCTTTTTTTATGAGCATATTCTACAGCACCACATTTTGTCGTTCAACACATGCAAACACTTGCTAGTGACAAGAAAATTACAATCTCGAACATAAGGACGTGATAAGAAAAATGGCGATTCTAAATTTCCTCAAGCAACCATCAATCTTCTATGCAAAAGTTGATTTCCGCCATTGACAAATAAAGCTCCGCTTCTACTTTTCCTCTTGTAACGTATTGCTGCATAAGAAGACTTCAAAATTTAGGAACTATTGTAGATTCAAGCAAGCAACAAAGCTAACATAAACTTACTTCGGATGTAGTTTGCATATTTTGTTGCGTCTGTTATGACCTGGAATATTGCAAGTGCCGCACACCTGCCGGCTTGATCGCTCGTCTTTTCCTACATCGCCACACTTGCCATTTTTGCGGGTGAAGTGATTCATAATCACATTCTTTCTCATCCCAGCTTCTCCCGATAATAATATATCAGCACTTTGGAGACCCCTAATCTTTCTATGAAACCGAAGAAATGGGACTTCGTCCGGTCTAGCCAAGACATGGTTGTGATTGTCGTTAAAACCTTTTACAATCCAGACTCCACGAGATATATCACGCTTCACGGTGAGACGCGCTTTGCAGTTGCAGCGAGTCTCGCGTCTTGGCCTACGGCTACATCCTTCCATGGTTAAGGACTTCTCCAGACGTTTCCCTTCACTCGAACAGACATATCGCCTTAACTGTATTTCTGCCGAAGGATATTTCCCTCGCTTCACCTTCCCCTTTCTAATCCTGAAGTCATGCTCTCTCGCATAGCTATTGTACCACACGAAAGATGCCGTTTCAGACCCATTATTCTCAAGTACCTATCCAGTGATTGTTGCTTATCTTCATTACTCTTAACGTGTACGGCTGGTTGTCCCTGATGTTCATGCTCATAGTGAGCACCGAATATCACCTACACCAGTAATAACAAAAAAATTAAGTTGCCATTTCAATGATTACATTCATTATTTACCATACTTAAATAATCTACTCCCTTCATCCCATGAAATATGTCTTAATTTTGTCTAAATTTACATGTATCTAGATGTCTCAATTTGTATAAATTTGATCTTGATATGTCTAAATTTCGATGTATCTAGATATGTCTTAATTTGTCTAAATTTAAATGTATCTAGACACTAGATACATCGAAATTTATAAAAAGTTAAGACACTTTTCATAGAATGGATGGAGTACATAATTCACTCCCATTTTCCAAATACAATTTCTTTTGATGCAATACTTCTAGGCTATCTTGAGCATGCCCAACTTCCATATCTGAATACCCTTGATACTCATGATCATTGTGAGCACCGGCTACCACCTACACTAAAAACAAAGAATGTAAGATTTACTTTTATTATTTGCATTTATTGGTTGCCATGCAACAAATAATCAACTTCATTCAAGTTCTCAGTACGCTGACTCGTGACCATTCTGCTCGTTATAAGCACCAAGGTGGCCATCCTCTGGAGGTACATTTTGATAGGATGATAAGGATCCATCCTCAGCACTGGAATCATCATCACCATCAGGCGCATATATGTTTTCATCGACATTCCAGTTTAAGCTAGAGACTCCCATGACCCATCTCTTTGAACACTGCGGAACATCAGCAAGCTAGTGGATCATCCAAATAAAAAATAAATGCATGTACAAACATGTTTCATACGGTGAATATATTTCATACATTAAACCAAAAAAAACATGTATTTCTGTACTTAAAAATTTGCAATACCACCGTAGAGTCATGATCATATCACACCAATAGTACCTTTAAAAAAAGCACTATATAATGTCACAAAATTCACAACATGTTGCACAAATGACCATGGAAAAAAGGATATGAATTAAAAAACATTCATATTTAAAATTCGTCCATCTCGGAGATTCGGGAATTTCGAGAAAAGAACGAAATTTTGAAGAAAAAATTCAATTTTTTTTGCACAAATATGAATACATTCGTTTGAACCTTTTGGTCAATTTTTTTGAAAAATATCAAGAAATTCGAAATTTTGTTACATCCAATTTATTATGAGAGCTCTATTAAATATATGTGCCCAGCTGAGGCCTCAGCGTTCCAGGATGGTGTCAGGGTGGAGCGTTCCGTGTGCTACTCAACTCGGTAAGATTCAGTTGACAGCTTCTAAATATCAACAAACCGAAACTGTAATCATGTGCTAAGACTCAACTCGGTAAGATTATTCACTCGACAGCACCTAGTGTCAACGAACTGAAACTGTAATCATGTGCTAAGACCTCATCGACAAAATTTGCACAACAACTCCTAGTGTCAACGAACTGAAACTGCAATTATAATCATGTGCCTGTCTATATATGTACTTCATCTACAAAAATTGCGCAACAACTTGACAGCGCTGGTCGTCATGAAGATTGAAGAGATGAACCTACTTAATCAAGTAACTCATCTATATATTGAACAGTGAGCTGAAAACTCACTTGAAGCACCGTTGCGCACCACGGTGTCAGCCTCGTCACTCCGGCCGGCGGCTCTGCCGCCTCTTTCTTTGTCATCGTCATCTGGACGTTCACAGCGGCCATTGTTTCCATCCTTCTGCTCACTCCTCTTGTTGCCCCCGCCATTGCTGCGTCCACTTTCGTCGCCAGCCATGCTCACACCAACACCGCAGCCGCCTGGTCACTCCAAGAATCACGGGAAACCTAAGGGCATATACAATGAGATGACGTCGGCCTTCCCTTAGAGCAGCCACGTAGAATTTTTGCTTAGTTGAAAAAGAGACAAATAAGGAAGAGTGTTGGAGATATGCCCAAGAGGCAATAATAAAGTGGTTATTATAATATATCTTTGTATTTATGATAAATGTTTGCATACCATGCTATAATTGTATTAACCGAAACATTAATACATGTGTGTTATGTACTACCTCCGATTCAAGGAATAAGGCGCCCTCATTTATGTGCTTTTCGTTTGACTAAGAATTACTTCAAATATATAAAGATTATTTGTATGAAATTAACATCATTAGAAAATATTTTTCAATACGAATCCAACAATACTAATTACATACAATATAACCAAGATTTTGTTGCTCAATTTTTATGGTCAAAGTTTGCCTTGGAATACGCGTGCGCCTTATTCCTTGGGACGGAGGTAGTAAACAACAAGGAGTCCCTAGTAAGCCTCTTGTATAACTAGCTTGTTGATTAATAGATGATCATGATTTCGTGATCATGAACATTGGATGTTATTAATAACAAGGTTATGTCATTGGATGAATGATATAATGGACACACACCCAAATAAGTGTATCATAAGATCAAGTCATTAAGTTCAATTTGCTATAAGCTTTCGATACATAGTTACCTAGTCCTTCGACCATGTGATCATGTAAATCATTTACACCGGAAGGATGCTTTGATTACATCAAACGCCATTGCGCAAATGGGTGGTTATAAAGATGTGATTAAGTATTCGGAAAGTGTGAGTTGAGGCATATGGATCAAGAGTGGAATTTGTCCATCCCGATGACGAATAGATATGCTCTGGGCCCTCTCGGTGGAATATCGTCTGATTAGCTTGCAAGCATGTGACTAGGTCACAAGAGATGACATACCATGGTACGAGTAAAGAGTACTTGTCGGTAACGAGGTTGAACAAGGTATGGAGATACCGATGATCGAACCTCGGACAAGTAAAGTATCGCGTGACAAAGGGAATCGGTATCGTATGTAAATGGTTCAATCGACCACTAAGTTATCGTTGAATGTGCGGGAGCCATTATGGATCTCCAGATCCCGCTATTGGTTATTGGTCGGAGAGGAGTCTCGACCATGTCTACATAGTTCACGAACCGTAGGGTGACACACTTAAGGTTTGATGTCGTTTTAAGTAGATATGGAATATGGAATGGAGTTCAAATGTTGTTCGGAGTCTCGGATGGGATCCAGGACATCACGAGGAGGTCCGGAATGGTCCGGAGAATAAGATTCATATATAGGAAGTCACTTTCCAAGTTTGGAAATGATCCGGTGCATTTATGGAAGGCGCTAGAATGTTCTAGAACCTTCCGTAAGAAATCACCATGGAAGGTGGAGTCCCACCAACCCTAACCAGCCAACCAAGAGGGAAGGTGGAGTCCATGGTGGACTCCACCACCCTGGCCGGCCAAGGGAGAAGGAAATGGAGGAGTCCCTGTCCCCCTAGGTTTCGCTCATATGGAAAGATTTGAATTGGGGTCTTATTCGAACCTTTGGGGGAACCCTAGGGATTCCACCTATATAATGAGGAGGAGAGGGAGGGGGCCAGCTACCACACCAGCCGCACCACCCAAGGGCTCCCAGGCCGGCGCCCCCTCTCCCCAAACCCTAGCCGCCCCCTCCTCTCACTTCTCCCGTGGAGCTTAGGCGAAGCCCTGCTGGAGATCTCCACCACAACCGACACCACACTGTCGTGCTGTCGGGATTCCGAGGAGGATCTACTACTTCTGCTGCCCGCTGGAACTGGGAGAAGGACGTCGTCATCAACACCGAACGTGTGACCGAGTACGGAGGTGCTGCCCGATTGTGGCACCGTCAAGATCTTCTACGCGCTTTTGAAAGCGGCAAGTGATCGACTACATCAACAACGAGATCTAATCTCGTAGGCTTTGGAAATCTTTGAGGGTTAGTCTCATGATCTTCTCGTTGCTACCATCTACTAGATTGGATCTTGGCTTGTTATTCGTTCTTGCGGTAGGAAATTTTTTGTTTTCTATGCTACGAATCCCATCAGTGGTATCAGAGCCGTGTCTATGCATAGATTGGTTGCACGAGTAGAACACAATGGTTTTGTGGGAGTTGATGCTTTTGTTGTCTTTAGTTAGTGTACTTTGCATCTTGCGGGATGGTGGGATGAAGCGGCCCGGGCTAACTTTACATGACCGCGTTTCATGAGACTTGCTCCACGCTCGACATGCAACTTGTATTGCATAAGTGGCTTTGCGGGTGTCTGTCTCTCTCACCATAGTGAAGATTCAATCTACTTTTTCTATTGACAACACTAGTATCACCGTTGTGGTTCATGTTCGTAGGTAGATTGGATCTTGCTCGAAAACCCTAAACCACGTAAAATATGCAAACCAAATTAGAGGCGTCTAACTTGTTTTTGCAGGGTTTGGTGATGTGATATGGCCATGATGTGATGATGAATATGTATGAGATGATCATTATTGTATTGTGGCAACCGGCAGGAGCCTTATGGTTGTCTTTATATTTCATGTTGAGGTATTGTTTCAAAGTAGTTGTAATAGTTGCTACATGGGAGAACAACCATGAAGACGGCGCCATTGACCTTGACGCTACACCGACGATGATGGAGATCATGCTCGTTGATGATGGAGATCATGTCCGTGCTTTGGAGATGAAGATCAAAGGCGCAAAGACTAAAGGGCCATATCATATCACATATGAATTGCATGTGATGTTAATCCTTTTATGCATCTTGTATTGCTTAGATCACGACGGTAGCATTATAAGATGATCCCTCTCAATAAATATCAAGATAATAAAGTGTTCATCCTTAGTATGCACCGTTGCTAAGACTTGTCGTTTCGAAGCATCACGTGATGATCGGGTGTGATAGATTCTACATGTGCATACAACGGGTGCAAGCCAGTTTTGCACACGCGGATACTAAGGTTGCCTTGATGAGCCTAGCATGTACACACATGGTCTCGGAACATAGGATACCGAAGGGTAGAGCATGAGTCATATGAATGATATGATGAACACTTTGAGTGTTTACCTTTGAAGCTACATCTTTTCTCGTGAAGATTGGACTTGGTGTAGTGGATTTGGTTCATGTGATCACTAAGACAATGTGAGGGATGTTGTTTTGAGTGGGAGTTCACCTAGTTAATTTAAGAATTAAAATTGAACTCAATTTATCATAAACTTAGTCTAAACACTTTGCAAATATGTTGTAGATCATGGCGTCCCTCACCATCAATTTTAACCAGTTCCTAGAGAAAGAAAAGCTTAAAAGCAATGGTAGCAACTTCACCGATTGGTTCCGTCATGTGATGATTTTCCTCATTGGTGGAAATCTGCAGTATGTGCTCGAAGCACCGCTAGGTCCCTGATACGTCTCCAACGTATCTATAATTTCTTATGTTCCATGCTAGTTTAATGACAATACCTACATGTTTTATTCATACTTTATATCATTTTTATGCATTTTCCGGTACTAACCTATTAACAAGATGCCGAAGCGCCGGTTCTGTTTTACGTTGTTTTTGGTTTCAGAAATCCTACACGGGAAATATTCTCGGTATTGGACGAAACAAAAGCCCACGGCCCTATTTTCCACGGAGGATTCCGGAACACCGAAGAAGAGTCGGAGGCGGCCGGCAGGGGGCCACCCCATAGGGCGGCGCGGCCCACCCCCCGGCGCGCCCGGGTGTGGGGAGGAGCCCCCGGCTCCCGACGCTGCCTCTTCGCCTATATAATCCTTCGTATCAGAAAACCCTAGTACCGAGAGCCACGATACGAAGAAAAGTTACTGAGACGCCGCCGCCGTCAACCCCATCTCGGGGGGTTCTGAAGATCACCTCCGGCACCCTGCCGGAGAGGGGAATCATCACCGGAGGGCTCTACATCACCATGCCCGCCTCCGGACTGATGCGTGAGTAGTTCATCCTTGGACTATGGGTCCATAGCAATAGCTAGATGGTTGTCTTCTCCTATTGTGCCATCATGTTTAGATCTTGTGAGCTGCCTATCATGATCAAGATCATCTATTTGTAATGCTACATGTTGTGTTTGTTGGGATCCGATGAATATGGAATACTATGTGAAGTTGATTATCGATCTATCATATATGTGTTGTTTATGATCTTGCATGCTCTCCGTTGCTAGTAGAGGCTCTGGCCAAGTTGATACTTGTAACTCCAAGAGGGGGTATTTATGCTAGATAGTGGGTTCATGACTCCATTGAATGCAGGACGATGACGAGAAAGTTCTAAGGTTGTGGATGTGTTGTTGCCACTAGGGATAAAACATCAATGCTTTGTCTAAGGATATTTGTATTGTTTACATTACGCACGGTACTTAATGCAATTGTCTGTTGTTTGCAACTTAATACTTGGAAGGGGTGCAGATCCTAACCCGAAGGTGGACTTTTTAGGCATAGATGCATGCTGGATAGCGGTCTATGTTCTTTGTCGTAATGCCCTAAGTAAATCTCATAGTAGTCATCATGATATGTATGTGCATTGTTATGCCCTCTCTATTTGCCAATTGCCCAACTGTAATTTGTTTACCCAACATGTTATTTTTCTTATTGGAGAGACACCACTAGTGAACTGTGGACCCCGGTCCATTCTTTTACATCTGAAATACAACCTACTGCAATCATTGTTCTCTGTTGTTCTTTGCAAGCAAACATCATTCTCCACACCATACATTTAATCCTTTGATTTCAGCAAGCCGGTGAGATTGACAACCTCACTGTTAAGTTGGGGCAAAGTATTTTGATTGGGTTGTGCAGGTTCCACGTTGGCGCCGGAATCCCTGGTGTTGCGCCGCACTACACTCCTTCACCAACAACCTTCATGTGGCCTTCATCTCCTACTGGTTCGATAACCTTGGTTTCTTACTGAGGGAAAACTCGCTGCTGTACGCATCACACCTTCCTCTTGGGGTTCCCAACGGACGTGTGCTTAACGCTTCATCAAGCACTTTTTCTGGCGCCGTTGCCGGGGAGATCAACACACGCTGCAAGGGGAGTCTCTCACACCCAATCTTTTTTACTTTGTTTATTGTCTTGCTTTATTTTATTTTCTGTCTTGTTTGCTTTCTCTATATCAAAAACACAAAAAAATTAGTTACATGCATTTAATTTATTTTGTTATCATGTCTAGTCCTGTACTTGTTACTCTATCACCTGAGGAATTGATCTTTACTTTTAAACAAGGGGATGAGGAGAGTTTTAAAGAAGCTTGGTCTAGGATTTTTGATTCTTATAGTAAAACAGAACCTAAAATGACTCTAAGCCGGCTTCTTAGTAACTTTTATTTTGGGCTTACTCTTCGCTATAGATATGCCTTGGATGCTGTAGTGGGAGGAGATCTCCTTCATTGCGATGAGGATCAAGCTTTTAATTCCATAAAAAAATTGGTTGCATCATCTAGATCAGCTAATAAGTTTGATTCATCTCCTGTTAGTATTCTTAGTAGATTAAACACTCTCGAAACAAATATATCTTGTTTAAAAGAAGGGTATAATCAGATTCGTGAACATTTTAATTATGTTCCAGTAAACTTTGAACCTTCAATGTGGGTCCCTACTATTAAGGTTGCTATTTGTGGTGAAACTTTTTATGCCCGTTGTGATATTATGTCTGAGTTTTGCCTTATGCCTAAAAGTATTTATGAATCTTTGACACTTTGGGGACTTACTGAAGGTGGAGAAGGAATAACTCTTACTGCTAACTCTGTTATAATTCCTATGGGAATAGCTGAAGGTGTGTTCACAACCTTTCTTGGAAGAACGGTATCCACTGATTATCTCGTTATTGAATGTGTAGGGACAGGACAAATCACACTTGGAAGATCCCTGCTGAAACTCTTGGGAGCAACCATAGATGTGGGGAAAGGCACTCTAAATTTTACCTCTACACCCGAAGGCGGTCATGTATTCCCTAGACCAGAGAGTAAGAATAAGAGTAAGAGGGGTAGGCGTAAAGCCCGTGGTAATAATGTTAATGCTTCTTCTCTTGATGTTACTTGATTTACACTTTCTGCGCCTAGCTGAAAGGTGTTAAAGAAAAGCGCTTATGGGAGACAACCCATTATTTTATTTCTGCAATTTTAGTTTTTATATTTGAGTCAAGGTGCTTGTTACTACTGTAGCAATACCTTTGTATCTTTACTTTATTGCATTGTTGTGCCAAGTAAAGTCTTTGATAGAAGGTTGATACTAGATTTGGATTTCTGCGCAGAAACAGATTTTTAGCTGTCACGAATTTGAGATGTTCTCTCTGTAGGAACATCGTAAAATCTTGCAAAAATCCGTAAGTAATCCTCAGATATCTACGCAACTTTCATTCAATTTGAGATTTTTCATCTGAGCATGTTAAGTGCCTCGAAAAAATTCGTCTTTACGGACTGTTCTGTTTTGACAGATTCTGCCTTTTATTTCGCATTGCCTCTTTTACTGTGTTTGACTAGATTTCTTTGCTCCATTAAATTTCAGTAGCCTCGGGTAATGTCCAGAAGTGTTGGGAATGATTGTGTCCTCGCTGAACATGTGAATTTTTGATTATGCACTAACCCTCTAATGAGATTGTTTTGAGTCTGGTGTGAAGGAAGTTTTCAAGGATCAAGAGAGGAGGATGATATAATATGATCAAGAAGAGTGAAAATTCTAAGCTTGGGGATGCCCCCGTGGTTCATCCCTGCATATTTCAAGAAGACTCAAGCATCTAAGCTTGGGGATGCCCAAGGCATCCCCTTCTTCATCAACAACTTATCAAGTCACCTCTAGTGAAACTATATTTTTATTCCGTCACATCTTATGTGCTTTATTTGGAGCGTCTGTGTGCTTTTATTTTCGTTTTGTTATTTTCATTCTCTGAATAAAATTGGATCCTAACATGCTTGTGTGGGACAGAGACACGCTCCGCTTTTTCATATTGAAAACTGGTGTTCTTAGTTTTACTTTTAATGTTCATGGCGAAAGCTGAAAGCCACTTCATTTATTGCTATTTGGTTGGAAACAGAAAATGCTTCATGTGGTAATTGGTATATTGTCTTGAATAATTTTATACTTGGCAATTGTTTTGAGCTCTCAAGTAGATCATGTTTAAGCCCTTGCATCATGTGGTTTAAACCTATTAGTGGAGAACTACCGTAGAGCTTGTTGAAATTTGGTTTGCATGATTGGTCTCTCTAAGGTCTAGATATTTTACGGTAAAAGTGTTTGAGCAACAAGGAAGACGAGTGTAGAGTCTTATAATGCTTGCAATATGTTCTTATGTAAGTTTTGCTGTACCGGTTCATACTTGTGTTTGCTTCAAACAACCTTGCTAGCCAAAGCCTTGTACTGAGAAGGAATGCTTCTCGTGCATCCAAAACCTTGAGCCAAAACTTATGCCATTTGTGTCCACCATAACTACCTACTATGTGGTATTTTTCTGCCATTCCAAGTAAATTTCTTGCGTGCTACCTTTAAATCCTTTCAAAAAAATTCATTCCTTGTTTTTGTAATACATATCTCATGGGAAAGTAGCCTAAAAAACTATTGTGGTAAGGAATATGTCGCTTGTGTATCTTAGTTCTTATAAGTTGCTTGTTGAGCGGTAACCATGTTATCTGGGGACGCCATCAACCTGTCACACCTTTGTTGAATATCATGTGAGTTGCTATGCATGTTCGTCTTGTCTGAAGTAAGGGAGATTTTCCATGATTTGAAATGGTTTGAGTATGCCTATTGTTAGAGAAGAACATTGGGCCGCCAACCAAAGCCATGTATCATGGTGGAAGTTTCAGCTTGGACATTAATCCTCAAATCTCTTATGAGAATATTATCTGTTGTTGAATGCTTAAAGCATAAAAGAGGAGTCCATTATCTGTTTTCTATGTTGTCCCGGTATGGATGTCCTCAAGTTGAGATCTATCAAAATCGAGAAATCAAGTGCGATTTATCTCCATGGACCTTTGTACAGGTGGCATAGAGGTACCCCTTTGTGACACTTGGTTGAAACATATGTAATGCAATGATAATCCATGGAAATCCCAGCTAATTAGGACAAGGTGCGGGCACTATTAGTATTCGATGCATGAGGCTTGCAACTTATAGGAAGTTTTATACATAACCCATATGAATTATTACTACCGTTGACACAATTGTTTCCATGTTTTCAAATAAAAAGCTCTAGCACATGAGTAATCCCTGCTTCCCTCTGCGAAGGGCCTTTCTTTTACTTTATGTTGAGTCAGTTTACCTACTTCTTTCTATCTTAGAAGCAAACACTTGTTTCAACTGTGTGCATTGATTCTTACATACTTGCTTATTTGCACTCATCATATTACTTTGTATTGACAATTATCCATGAGATATACATGTTGAAAGTTGAAAGCAATTGCTGAAACTTAAATCTTCCTTTGTGTTGCTTCAAAACCTTATATTAAGAATCTATTGCTTTATGAGTTAACTCTTATGCTAGGCTTTTTGATGCTTGTCTTGAAAGTACTATTCATGAAAAGTCTTTGCTATATGATTCAGTTGTTTAGTCATTATCTATTTGTTAAAAAACTATAGACCATTGCTTTGAGTCACTTCATTCATCTCATATGCTTTACAATAGTATTGATCAGGATCATGTTGGTAGCATGTCACTTCAGAAATTATTCTTTTTATTGTTTACCTACTCGAGGGCGAGTAGGAACTAAGCTTGGGGATGCTTGATACGTCTCCAACGTATCTATAATTTCTTATGTTCCATGCTAGTTTTATGACAATACCTACATGTTTTATTCATACTTTATATCATTTTTATGCATTTTCCGGTACTAACCTATTAACAAGATGCCGAAGCGCCAGTTCCTGTTTTCTGCTGTTTTTGGTTTCAGAAATCCTACGCAGGAAATATTCTCAGAATTGGACGAAACAAAAGCCCACGGCCCTATTTTCCACGGAGGATTCCAGAACACCGAAGAAGAGTCGGAGGCGGCCAGCAGGGGGGCCACCCCATAGGGCGGCGCGGCCCACCCCCTGGCGCGCCCAGGTGTGGGGAGGGAGCCCCTGGCTCCCCAGACGCTGCCTCTTCGCCTATATAATCCTTCGTATCGGAAAACCCTAGTACCGAGAGCCACGATACGAGAAAAGTTACTGAGACGCCGCCGCCGTCAACCCCATCTCGGGGGTTCGAAGATCACCTCCGGCACCCTGCCGGAGAGGGGAATCATCACCGGAGGGCTCTACATCACCATGCCCGCCTCCGGACTGATGCGTGAGTAGTTCATCCTTGGACTATGTGTCCATAGCAGTAGCTAGATGGTTGTCTTCTCCTATTGTGCCGTCATGTTTAGATCTTGTGAGCTGCCTATCATGATCAAGATCATCTATTTGTAATGCTACATGTTGTGTTTGTGGGATCCGATGAATATGGAATACTATGTCAAGTTGATTATCGATCTATCATATATGTGTTGTTTATGATCTTGCATGCTCTCCGTTGCTAGTAGAGGCTCTGGCCAAGTTGATACTTGTAACTCCAAGAGGGGGTATTTATGCTAGATAGTGGGTTCATGCCTCCATTGAATGCAGGACGGTGACGGAAAGTTCTAAGGTTGTGGATGTGCTGTTGCCACTAGGGATAAAACATCAATGCTTTGTCTAAGGATATTTGTATTGTTTACATTACGCACGGTACTTAATGCAATTGTCCGTTGTTTGCAACTTAATACCGGAAGGGGTGCGGATGCTAACCCGAAGGTGGACTTTTTAGGCATAGATGCATGCTTGGATAGCGGTCTATGTTCTTTGTCGTAATGCCCTAAGTAAATCTCATAGTAGTCATCATGATATGTATGTTCATTGTTATGCC
The DNA here is from genome assembly GCF_022539505.1 of Lolium rigidum. NCBI lineage: Eukaryota > Viridiplantae > Streptophyta > Magnoliopsida > Poales > Poaceae > Lolium > Lolium rigidum. The sequence continues at coordinate 80,293,009 of NC_061509.1, read as the reverse complement.
CTCTCTATTTGTCAATTGCCCAACCGTAATTTGTTCACCCAACATGTTATTTATCTTATTGGAGAGACACCACTAGTGAACTGTGGACCCCGGTCCATTCTTTTACATCTGAAATACAACCTACTACAATCATTGTTCTCTGTTGTTCTTTGCAAGCAAACATAATTCTCCACACCATACGTTTAATCCTTTGTTTTCAGCAAGCCGGTGAGATTGACAACCTCACTGTTAAGTTGGGGCAAAGTATTTTGATTGTGTTGTGCAGGTTCCACGTTGGCGCCGGAATACCTGGTGTTGCACCGCACTACACTCCTTCACCAACAACCTTCATGTGGCCTTCATCTTCTACTGGTTCGATAACCTTGGTTTCTTGCGAGGGAAAACTTCGTCGTCGTACGCATCACACCTTCCTCTTGGGGTTCCCAACGGACGTGTGCTTCACGCGTCATCAGTCCCCCACCACCACCTGCAGTATCTGAGGATGTAAAGAATGTTTATGAGACCCGGGTAACTCGGTACTCTCAAGTTCAGTGTGCCATCCTGTGCAGCCTAGAGGCGGATCTCCAAAAGCGTTTTGAGCACCACGACCCTTATGAGCTGGTCCATGAGCTAAAAGCTATCTTTGAAACTCATGCGGCCGTGGAAAGCTATGAGGTCTCGAAACACTTCTTTGGCTGTATGATGGAAGAGGGTAGCTCCGTTAGTGAGCACGTGCTCGCTATGTCCGGGTAAGCGAAGAAGCTCAGTGACTTGGGGATAGTGATTCCTAACCAGCTGGGTAGTCATCGTGTACTCCAATCACTGCCACCTAGTTACAAGAACTTTTTTTTTGAGAACTAGTTACAAGAACTTTGTGATGAACTACAACATGCAGAACATGAACAAAGAGTTACCTGAACTCTTCTCCATGCTGAAATCTGCTGAGGTAGAGATACGGAAAGAGAACCAAGTGTTGATGGTCAACAAGACCACCAGTTTCAAGAAGCAGGGCAAACCTAACAAGGGAAACTTCAAGAAGGGCGGCAAGAAAGTTGCTGCGCCTCCTAAGAAGCCCAAGGCTGGCCCTAAACCTGATACTGTGTGCTATTACTTCAAGGAGGAAGGGAACTGGAAGAGTAATTGCCCCAAGTACTTGGCTGATCTGAAGAGTGGCCTTGTGAAAAAGAAAGTTATATCTGATATACATGTTATTGATGTCTATCTTACTGGTTCTCGTAGTAGTGCCTGGGTATTTGATACTGGTTCGGTTGATCACATTTGTAACTAGAAAAAGGAACTACGGAATAAACGAAGTCTGGCAAGGGACAAGGTGACGATGCGCATTGGAAATGGATCCAAGGTCGATGTAATCGCCGTCGGCACGCTCCTCTACATCTACCTTCAGGATTAGTTTTAAACCTTAATAATTGTTATTTGGTGCCTGCGTTGAGCATGAACATTATATATGGATCTTGTTTAATGCAAGACGGTTATTCATTTAAATCAGAGAATAATGGTTGTTCTATTTATATGAATAATATCTTTTATGGTCATGCGCCTGAGATGAATGGTTTATTCTTGTTAAATCTCGATAATAGTGATACACATGTTCATAACATTGATGCTAAGCAAATTAAATTGAATGATAATTCTACTTAGAGCATCCCCACTCGTTGGCGCTCCCCACGCCCAAATCCGGCGAAATTTTCGTCCGGATTGGAGGAAGATTTGGCGTGGGGAGTAGTAGTTTCCCAGCCGCGTGCCCAGGCGAAGTCCACGATGCGAATTTAAAAAACGGAAACTTGACAAACTACGGCTAAAAACGGGTGAATATAGACTAAATTTAATGATATTTATTACATTACGGGAGGAGTTCATACATAGAGGCCGAATTCGACTATATTTCGAATTCGGCTAGGGGAATGCAAACGCTAATTTTAAAACACGGCGCTCTACATGCCGAAATGGCGGTAGAACACCGTGTAGTCGCCGCCGTCGTCGTCGTTGGCCTTCGACTGCGCGGCCTGGACTGCTGCTGCCCTGGCCGGCGTCTCCCCACCCCGGGGACGGCTTGTACCAGTCGTCGTCGGAGGACTCGAGGTCGACGACGGGGACAGCGACGCCGGATGGAGGTGTCGCAGGACGGCGGTACCGCGCGAGATCGTCGTTGGCGGTTGGAGCGGCGCGGGCGGCGAGTTGGCGTGCGGCGGCCGAGGTCCGGCAGCCGCCGCTGCTGCTCCGCCTCCTCGCGCTCCCGGTCGCGCCTCGCCCGGTCCGGTGCGGCGTCGTCCGCGCGCTTCTCCTCCTCCATGTCGTGCAGCGACCCGGCGATCGCCTCCGCCATCGCGGCGTCCTCCGCGCGCTTCGCCTCCTCCTCGGCGAGCTGGCTTGCGGCGGCCTCTTTCTTCGTCTTCTTCCGGCCGCTCGCGGCGCGGAAGGCTGTTCGCGGATGACGAGGGCGCCGCTGCTGCGCCCTTCGGTCGCCGGCGTAGACGCCGGCTCCTTCTTGACGCGCACCGGCGTCGAAGGTGACGTCGCCTCCTCCCTCTTCACCGGCGCCAAGGATGACCTTGACGCCGATCCGGAAGACGACGAGCCGGCAGCCATGCGCCGTGGCTGCCGGACGCTTCCCGACGGCGGCTCGCCGATGCCCTCGATGCCGATGGAGGGGGCATCGTGAGCACCGGGAAGTTGCCGCCCTCGATGTGCGCGAGGACGTTCGCCGGCGTCCTTTCCGGCGCGCTCCACCACCGTCGGCGGCCCACGGCGTTGTTGCGCGCGAGGCGGAGGCGGCGGGCCGTCGTAGGCCGCCGGCTCCCGCTCCCACCGCCGGAGGAAGTAGGAGTTCCACGCCGTGTAGTTGTCGGGGTGGTGGCGTGGCTCGGCGCGCTCCTCGTCGGTCATCGTCATCCTCGCCTCCTCGATGGCGACGTCGAGGGCATGGCCCCGCGGCGGCGGGATTGGAACGCCGCCGGCACTTAGCCGCCGGCCGCCTCCGGGAGGCCTCGTGTCCGGCGGGCAGGGGTACCCCGCCCTGGTGGAGGAGGTGCCCCTCCCACGCGTGGAGCGACCGGCGGGGGAAGCCGTTGTTGGCTGCGCCGTCGTCGTCGTAGAACGCCATCTTGGGAGTAGAGGGAGAGTGGAGGGAGAGTGGAGCACGGGGTACGCCTCGCGGTGATCGGACCGGCGTATATAGGCGTGGGCTGGCGCGGGGATTAAATGCCGCGTGGAATGCGACGCGTCCGCGGCGAGCTGACCGGCGGCAGCCTTTAGTGCGCGCGGAAGACGATGCGTGCGCGGAAGACGACGACATTAACTCGCCGCGTGGCCGGCGAATGCAGACCGGCGGCAGGCTTTTACGGCGCGCGGAAGACGATGCGATGAGGACGACGATCGGTTTCTCTCGCCGACAAGTTGGGGCCACCGGATGCGCGGGAAGTTGCCTCGCCGTTTCGCGCGCTTTCGTTTCGTCCGGAGTCCCCGAGCGCTCCCCGGGGGCCGGGGATGGCGTGGGATCGCCGGATGGATTTAGGCCCAAATTCGGACGAAAACGAGGAACCGGGGGCGCGACTGGGCCGAATTACGCCGTCCGGATGGAAAAAACGCTCGCCGGGGGCCTATTCGGGGGGACGAGTGGAGATGCTCTTATATGTGGCACTGTCGTCTTGGTCATATTGGAGTGAAGCGCATGAAGAAACTCCATTCCGATGGACTTCTTGAATCACTTGACTTTGAGTCACTTGATAGATGCGAGGCATGTCTAATGGGAACATGACTAGGACTCCATTCTCTGGTACAATTGCGAGCTACAGACTTGTTGGAAATCATACATACCGATGTGTGCGGACCAATGAGTGTAGCATCGCGCGGTGGTTATCGTTATGTTCTAACCTTCACGGATGATCTGAGTAGATATGGGTATATTTACTTTATGAAACAAAAGTACGAAACTTTCGAGAAGTTTAAGGAATTCCAAAGTGAAGTAGAAAATCAACGTAACAAGAAGATTAAGTTTCTGCGTTCTAATCGTGGAGGCGAATATCTGAGTTATGAGTTTGGCATGCATTTAAAGAAATGCGGAATACTTTCACATTTGACACCATCGGGAACACCACAACGCAATGGTGTGTCCGAACATCGTAATCGAACTCTCTTGGATATGGTTCGATCTATGATGTCTCTTACCGATTTGCCGTTATCGTTTTGGGGTTATGCAATAGAGACACCCGCATTCACTTTAAATAGGGCACCATCTAAATCCGTTGAAACGACACCGTATGAATTATGGTTTGGAAAGAAACCTAAGCTCTCGTTCCTGAAAGTTTGGGGTTGCGAAGCTTATGTAAAGAAGTTACAACCTGACAAGCTAGAACCCAAAGCGGAGAAATGCGTCTTCATAGGATACCCTAAAGAAACAATTGGGTACACTTTCTATCACAGATCCGAAGGCAAAATCTTTGTTGCCAAGAACGGATCCTTTCTTGAGAAGGAGTTTCTCACTAAAGAAGTGATTGGAAGGAAAGTAGAACTCGACGAGGTTACTGAACATTCTCTCATAGATCAGAGTAGCGCAGTGCCGGAAGATGTTCCTGTACAGCCTACACCGATAGGAGAGGAAGCAATGATGAGCCCAGATTCCAACAAATGGCAAGAAACCATGAAATCCGAAATGGGATCCATGTATGATAACCAAGTATGGACTTTGGTAGACTTACCTGATAGCCGCAAGGCTGTCGAGAATAAATGGATCTTCAAGAGAAAAACAGATGTTGATGGTAATATTACTCACTACAAAGGAAAATATATTTTTTGACAAATCACTTTCGTCATGTATAAGCCAAAATTCGTCAACGAATACATTGGGGTGACGAATTTTGATCGTCAAGGGGTTCGTCACAGAAGCTCCGTCATAAAATATCGGGCGTGACGGTATGCTCATTTTCGTCAACGTCAAACGTTTGATTGTGACGACTTAGAAATCCGTCATCGTTTAGTGTTAATCGTTGACAGACAGATTTGTCACTAAAAATTGGGAATTTCGTCAATATCAAAATGCTAGGAAGAATCTGATTGGTCCAAAAAATCTGGCATGGCCTTACATGTGGGTCCCATCATGCTGATGTGGCTGCTGACAACGTGGGTCCGACATCACTTAAGTGGATGCTGGGCATGTGGGTCCAAATGGTAGTGACGTGGCATTATGTCATGTTGGAGACCCACACGGTGCGAGATTGCATTTTATTCATGACGTTATTTTGGTATTTTTGGATTTGTTTTCAACCAACTAGATGTTTTGACGCAATGAAAATATAGAAATATATGAAGTCAAATATGCAACATATAACCGACGAGATATTCACACAAAAAATTTACAAACACATAGAGTTACAGACTCGAGACTACATCGGGTCCCCAAAACTTATGAACGCTTGACATCATACTAGTATTTCAAGCATCTAAGCATCTAACAACAAAATATGAGCTTGCTTGCATGCAGCCATGATCCTCTCAACAAATTCCTCTTGACGAGCAACCTTACATTCAGCTAGTACCTGCACACGTATTCATTACCAGATTAGATAATGCACAAGAATAAACAGATTATATCTCTCTTCTTTTATTTCCAGAAAGAAAGAAAATAATGAGTCTTGCTGGCATTTGCTATGTTGACAAGAATAAACTGAATATATGTGGCGGAGATACTGCAATTTAGTGCCTGGTGAGATTTTGAAACGAATACCCATAGTCTTCTCCAATGTGCAGCCAATCCGGCGAAATCTTATAAACTCACCCCAATCATGATGGGCTATTCTGCAACTAAAAAATTATCGTCATTAGACTGTCACACAATTGTATTAGACCAGAGGAAATAGAAGTGTACTGTAATTAAAGGGGCTACAAAACACAAGTGGGTCGGTGGCACTTACTTTTACTTCCATGACAGACCAAACATAGACAAAGGAAAGGGAAGTGTGAGTGTTTCCAAGTCTGCCTTTCAAAGCTGTTGTCGAGCTATGACAATTGGATTCGGAAGGGCCTCGATCAACATATGCGAGAGGATCAGTTCTTTTTGCTTTTTTCATAAAATCACAGCACAACGAGATGGATTGATACAAAAATGAAAAAACAAAAGAAATAGATGTCCGTTGGTAACCTCACTTACAAATAAGCACAACCATGTAGTTTTGGGGTTTCGCAATAGTAAACCTGAAAAAAAATACGTGTAACATGAGTTCCACATATATCTCATCTTAAGACTCGTAACTCATCCAACATGAGTTGCACAAACCTGTACGTGCTACTGCATTTCAGCATGTCGGGATCAAGCGAGTCATAACAACGAGTACATGATTAAGGGTAACAGCTAATAGTACTTACATTTTGCAATCTTCGCTAACCAGCGGATGAGTTAACTACCAAGACGCGCTTGCGGATGGCCCAAGGACCTGAAAAAAGAGGTTAAGGACGTGAGGCTGCTGCTGCCACAACTTTGTATCTCCTGATGACATAACTAAGCCCACCGTCCATGGCAGCGACCGAATCAATGGGAAATTTGTGAACACAAACCGGAGAGGGAGGAAGACAGCACGTACCAGGTCGACGGTGGTCGGGGCAGAGGAAGCCGCCGTGCTTGTGGCTGGGAACAACGAGTTTGGGCGGCCTGCAGGATTGAGGGGACGCGGAAGGAGGCCACCCTGTGCGGCTTCCGTCCGACATGATCGCCGACAAGGCCGGCGCTGGCTGCCCCTCGAGCTCCACACGCCTAAAAAAGTAGATCAAACGGTGAGGAATTTTCTCCTTTAAAAACCCCAAATATTTGTTGTACAGAAAGAATAGAGCAGGTCTGAATGAAGCTTTACAGCTCACCAAGTATTTAGAAGTAACAGGAAAATACCAAGTACTTAAATAAATCAGTGTGAGCCAATCATAACTACCATGGAATATAACATATGTTAACATTTTTAGTAATCTTTCGGCCTTGAACATATGTTAGCCTTTTTAGTAATCTTTCGGCCACCTTTCTCATCATCAAGAAGCTCAGGAGAGATCTCTTCAAGGACAAGAACGGCTCTATTTACTCGCGGAAGTCAACTCACCAACTAGTGGGGAGGCAGTGATAAGCAGGGATGGCGATTTTTGCGCCACAGCAATGAACTCTTGAGTCGCCGGGAACAAGAATCCTAATAACCAAACAATTAGATAATGTAAATTAGGCTCTACTTATTTTACGAAATTCGGGCCAAACAACGATATCTTGTAATCAACGACCAGCAATAGACTGCTCGCTGCTAGTATATTAGGAAGATGAGAAACTACCTAAGCATGTGAATGTAGCAGTTTATAAATTACTGCCAATCTTGGGCGAACATGGTGCCTACTTCTGATTACACAAGTTCTCTCCTAAAATGAAATACACACAATTTTGTGCTGGATCTATTACATTTCATTTGATTTTTCCTATCAAATCATCTAAACTTGGAAATGGCACCAAATCTGCAATAAATTAGGTTTATGCATTGCGAGTGCACAACATTGTGAAGCAAAAGATGCAGAAACCGTTAAACAACAGTCAACTAAGTGTATGAAAGTACTATAAACAAAAGATTGCATTAGCCTATTGATGCACTATATATTAATACTAATCAGGACCAAATAAAGATACCTGAAAATAGTGACAACCAGGGAGGGGGTGTCGTTGTCTCATCCCTGGGAGTGAGTCGCTGGGAGCAAGAAACCTAATACCAAACAAATTGGAGATTATAAATCTAGGCTCCACATATTGAAGAAATCAGAGGCCTCCACTCTGTGACACACAGAGAGCAGCAGCTATTGTAGCGCATGCACTAAAAGGAGGGAAAGAGGAGAGCGAGAAAACTGACCTCACTGGGTTTGGCGTAGATGAAAATCACCACGAGCTGCAGCTGGATGTGAGCAGCGATAGCGGCAACTTCCGAACGGCAGGGCTCTCAGTTCGCTACCGGATGCGAGCGCCGGCGCCGGCCCGGCGAGGTCGAGCGCATGGTGGCGCCGAGAAGGCGTTGCAGCGCGGGCGAGCCGAGCGAGTCGGGGCAGGTCGTGCTCGCCGGACCGGTAGCGCCGCCGCCGACCGAAGTCGGGCGGGGAGAGAGCTCGAGCGCTTGGGGGCCGGCAGGACGGTGTTGCGGCGGCGCCCAATTCGAGCGGCGCGAGCGTGGTCGAGAGGCGGCCGGGAGAGCTCGGAGCGGCGGGTGCCCGGTGGATTTGGGGATTTAGGGTTCAGTTTTGGCGGCGGTGGAGACTTATTGTTACGGGTCTGGGAGGAAAATGAAAACTGCGCGCCAGTTGGGCCAAATGTTGGCGCTAACATTTTTCGTGCCGCGCCCTCGGCTTGATCTGGATCGTGGCGGCGTGGTCTGCATCGCGCAAGGAGAGAGAGGAGGAGGGAGGTGGGTGGAGCGTTGACGGCGGCGCAGAAGGATCGTGGGTGTGGTTGGCTTTAGGGTTTAGGTGCGGCGCTGCGTCTATGTGTACGGACGGATGGGACGCGATGCTTGTTAGGCGGACGTTCAGATGGCGTATTTGGGGGGCAATCCGTGGGAGGCAAATCATTGCGTTCTGATTGGCCCGACACAATAACGCTGGATCAAGGATTTAACAAATAATTTGAAAATTCAGTTTGGCAAAATTGTTTTCCATGCCAAGACACACATATGTGTCAAATATGAGCACTTTATTACAAACTATGACACGGGCATGACCATACGTTAATCATTTGGTTTGATACCTATAGATGATTATAGGTGATAGTCATTTTTGTGAATGATATTTTTGAAACATTGTCAAAATTTAAGTTTATCATTTATACTAGCAACTAGTACACATAAAAGGATCACATGCCAAGGGATTTCTTTTTTGAGTTAGTTTTCACTTTATTCGATTTTTTTTAAACATGGTCAAAATGGTTACGATGGCTATTCATTGAAAAGGGACGATTTTTTCAAAACTATCAATGGTTCTGTGATATAATCAATACTTATGTACATTAAAGTGATTTTTGGAAAAAATTTAAAGCAAACCATCACACACTTGTAGTTCAAATTTGAATTACTTTCATAAAATCGACATAAAGTCATTTATATAGGCGAAATTAGATAGAAAGAGAGAAAAATCCTAGGAACGATCCTTAAAATATGGACTACTTTGCTTGAAAATTGTACTTGGTGCCATTTTGCACCATTTTTTGTACTTGCTTCACAAAAGAGTCATTTTTGGCACTTAGAAAATGAAAAAAATAATGAAATTTCTATAAATAATATGAAAATTCACTTTGGCAACATTGTTTCTCATGTCAAGATACACCTATGTGCCAAATATGGGCACTTTATCACAAACTATGCCACAAGAATGGCCATACCTTGGTCATTTGGATTAAAACCTATAGATGTTTATACATGATATTCCTTCTTGTGAATAATATTTTTGAAAGGTTTGTCAAAACTGATGTTTATCATTTATCCTAGCTTCTACTACACATAAAGGGACCCCATGCCAAAGGATTTATTTTTTTGAGTTTGTTTTCACATTTTTTTTTGAAAGCATGGTCAAAATGGTTAGGATAACTATTCATTGAAAAGGGTCGATTTTTACAAAACTATCAATGGTTCTGTGATATAATCACTACTTGCGTATCTTAAAATTATTTTTTCAAAAAATTAAGAGAAACCATCACACGCTTGTAGTTCAAATTTGAATTAATTTTGAAAAATTGACATAAAGTCATTTAAATAAGCGAAATTAGGTAGAAAGAGATAAAAATCCTAATAATTCGGGATGATCCTTCAAATATGGACTAATTTCCGTGAAAATTGTACTGGTGCCATTTTGCGCCATGTTTTTCGTACTTGCTTCACAAAAAAGTCATTTTTGGCACTTAGAAAATGCAAAAAATGAATTTTCTATAAATAATATAAAAATTCACTTTGGCAACATTGTTTCTCATGTCAAGATACACCTATGTGTCAACTATGGGAACTTTATCGTAAACTATGCCAAAAAAATGGGATTTATCTATTGTTTTTTATTTATTGCCATGCTGCATAGATATTACTTATATGTCCCGCTTTTTATTGAATCATGAAGTGTGCGGTGGTCTAGCGGTTAGCTGTAATGCTTTCTTTGCCGAGGTCCTGGGTTCGAGTAAACGCTATATATTTGGCGAGCTGGTCCTACATGTAATTGTGGGTTTCTAATAAGCGAGATCAAGTGGGAAATATTTTTATTGAGCCTAATACGGAAATAAATCTTGGGTTCGAGTCCCCAATTCTCTAACTTTTATTCCATTTTCTAGTAATTGCCTCGCTGCATACAAACTAGAAAATTATTCCGTATCCAACTAAATCAAATTGTGTCAATTGGTGCACTTGGTTTCTTAACACCCTTACTTGGTGGAGGTCTTGTGTTCGATTCCTCCTTGCTGCACTTGATTTTTAATATGAAAAATGAATGCTATCTATATGGCGAGGCTGGTCCTACATGTAATTGTGGGTTTCTAATATTTTTATTGAGCCTAGTTACGGAAATAAATAATCAGTTCAGAAACATCTCAGCGGTAACAGTCCACGTCATTCAATCCAAACACATGGGTTCGATTCTTTGTAACCACGATTTTTATTGAATTAATTCTGTTCTTGTCAAGTGGGTCACGCATGATATTGAAAACTTATAAAATTTAATATTTTACGGACTAGTGGGTCCCACAAGAAATAATTAAATAAAATTATAATAAATTATTTATAACCCGACATGTGGATCCGTATTATATTCAATGACGGTTTACATACACCACGATCTTCATTTCGTCACCTATTAACGGAGACGATGGCAGCCCTTACGGGTTTGGTAATGGGTGACGATTTTTCGTTGACGAAAAAGCAAACCGTCAAGCATTAACTTAAGTGCTTGACGCCGGATGAAGTCGTCACCTATTAAGACATATCCATGACGGTATGCAACTTCGTCACCGGGCTTTTCGTCAACAAATATCACATCTCTTGTA
>NC_061509.1:80263121-80281895 GCF_022539505.1 Lolium rigidum | reverse complement strand
GATTCTGCCTTTTATTTCGCATTGCCTCGTTTTGCTATGTTTGATGGATTTCTTTGTTCCATTAACTTTCAGTAGCTTTGTGCAATGTCCAGAAGTGTTAGGAATGATTATGTCACCTCTGAATATATGAATTTTCAATTATGCACTAACCCTCTAATGAGATTGTTTTGAGTTTGGTGTGGAGGAAGTTTTCAAGGGTCAACAGAGGAGGATGATACAATATGATCAAGAAGAGTGAAAAGTCTAAGCTTGGGGATGCCCCGTGGTTCATCCCTGCATATTTCAAGAAGACTCAAGCATCTAAGCTTGGGGATGCCCAAGGCATCCCCTTCTTTATCGACAACTTATCAGGTCACCTCTAGTGAAACTATATTTTTATTCCGTCACATCTTATGTGGTTTACTTGGAGCGTCTGTTTGCTTTTATTTTTGTTTTTGTTTGAATAAATTCGGATCCTAGCATTCTTTGTTTGGGAGAGAGACACGCTCCGCTGTTTCGTATGAACACATATGTTCTTAGCTTTATTCTTAATGTTCATGGCGAAGGTTGAACTACTTCGTTCATTGTTATATGGTTGGAAACGGAAAATGCCGCATGTGGTAATTGGTATAATGTCTTGAATAATTTGATACTTGGCAAATGTTGTGCTCATATAGATCATGTTTAAGCTCTTGCATCATGTACTTTGCACCCATTAATGAAGAACTACATAGAGCTTGTTAAAATTTGGTTTGCATGATTGGTCTCTAGAGTCTAGATATTTTCTGGTTAAGGTGTTTGAACAACAAGGAGACGATGTAAAGTCTTATAATGCTTACAATATGTTCATATGTGAGTCTTGCTGCACCGTTTTATACTTGAGTTTTCTTCAAACAACCTTGCTAGCCTAGCCTTGTATTGAGAGGAATTCTTCTCGTGCATCCAAATCCTTGAGCCAAACACTATGCCATTTGTGTCCACCATACCTACCTACTACATGGTATTTCTCTGCCATTCCAAAGTACATTACTTGAGTGCTACCTTTAAAACTTCATTCCTTGTCTTTGCAATATACAGCTCATGGGAAAATAGCCTTAAAAACTATTGTGGTGAAGAATATGTACTTATGTGTCTTATTTCTTAATAAGTTGCTTGTTGAGCGGTAACCATGTTTCTGGGGACGCCATCAACTTTTACCTTTGTTGAATATCATGTGAGTTGTGATACGTCTCCGACGTATCGATAATTTCTTATGTTCTATGCCATATTATTGATGATACCTACATGTTTTATGCACACTTTATGTCATATTAGTGCATTTTCTGGAACTAACCTATTAACAAGATGCCGAAGTGCCGGTTCCTCGTTTTCGCTGTTTTTGGTTTCGAAATCCTAGTAACAAAATATTCTCGGAATTGGACGAAACGAAGACCCAGGGCCCTATTTTTCCACGGAGCTTCCGGAAGACCGAAGAACACACGAAGTGGGGCCACGAGGTGGCCAAGCTATAGGCGGCGCGGCCCAAGCCCCGGCCGCGCCGACCTATAGTGTGGGCCCCTCGTTAGCCCCCCGACTCGCCCTTCCGCCTACTTAAAGCCTCCGTCGCGAAACCCCGATGCGAAAAACCACGATACGGAAAACCTTACCGAGACGCCGCCGCCGCGATCCCATCTCGGGGATTCCGGAGATCTCCTCCGGCACCCCGCCGGAGAGGGGATTCATCTCCCGGAGGACTCTACACCGCCATGGTCGCCTCCGGAGTGATGAGTGAGTAGTTCACCCCTGGACTATGGGTCCATAGCAGTAGCTAGATGGTTGTCTTCTCCTCATTGTGCTTCATTGTTGGATCTTGTGAGCTGCCTAACATGATCAAGATCATCTATCCGTAATTCTATATGTTGTGTTTGTCGGGATCCGATGGATAGAGAATACCATGTCATGTTAATTATCAAGTTATTATACATGTGTTGTTTATGATCTTGCATGCTCTCCGTTTCTAGTAGAGGCTCTGGCCAAGTTTTTACTTTTAACTCCAAGAGGGAGTATTTATGCTCGATAGTGGGTTCATGCCCGCATTGACACCTGGGACGGTGACGTAAAGTTCTAAGGTTGTGTTGTGCTCGTTGCCACTAGGGATAAAACATTGGCGCTATGTCCGAGGATGTAGTTGCTGATTACATTACGCACCATACTTAATGCAATTGTCTCGTTGCTTTGCAACTTAATACCTGGAAGGGGTTCGGATGATAACCTGAAGGTGGACTTTTTAGGCATAGATGCGGTTGGATGGCGGTCTATGTACTTTGTCGTAATGCCCAATTAAATCTCACTATACTTATCATGTCATGTATGTGCATTGTTATGCCCTCTCTATTTGTCAATTGCCCGACTCGTAATTTGTTCACCCAACATGCTTTTATCTTATGGGAGAGACACCTCTAGTGAACTGTGGACCCCGGTCCATTCTTTAATACTCGAAATACAAATCTGCTGCAATACTTGTTTTTACTTGTTTTCTCTGCAAACAATCATCTTCCACACAATACGGTTAATCCTTTGTTACAGCAAGCCGGTGAGATTGACAACCTCACTGTTTCGTTGGGGCAAAGTACTTTGGTTGTGTTGTGCAGGTTCCACGTTGGCGCCGGAATCTCCGGTGTTGCGCCGCACTACATCCCGCCGCCATCAACCTTCAACGTGCTTCTTGGCTCCTCCTGGTTCGATAAACCTTGGTTTCTTTCTGAGGGAAAACTTGCTGATGTGCGCATCATACCTTCCTCTTGGGGTTGCCCAACGAACGTGTGAAATACACGCCATCAAGTTGCTATGCATGTTCGTCTTGTCTGAAGTAAGAGCGATTTTCATGATCAATGGTTTGAGTATGCATATTGTTAGAGAAGAACATTGGGCCGCTAACTAAAGCCATGATTCATGGTGGAAGTTTCAGTTTGGACAATTAATCCTCAATCTCTTATGAGAATATTATCTGTTGTTGAATGCTTATGCATTAAAGAGGAGTCCATTATCTCGTTGTCTATGTTGTCCCGGTATGGATGTCTAAGTTGAGAATAATCAAAAGCGAGAAATCCAATGCGAGCTTTCTCCTTAGACCTTTGTACATGCGCCATAGAGGTACCCCTTTGTGACACTTGGTTGAAACATATGCTATGCAATGATAATCCATGTTAATCCAAGCTAATTAGGACAAGGTGCGAGCACTATTGGTATACTATGCATGAGGCTTGCAACTTATAGGATGTCTTATACATAACACATATGCTTTATTACTACCGTTGACAAAATTGTTTCTTGTTTTCAAAATGAAAAGCTCTAGCACAAATATAGTAATACATGCTTCCCTCTGCGAAGGGCCAATCTTTTACTTTATTGTTGAGTCAGTTTACCTATTCCTCTATCTTAGAAGCAAACACTTGTATCAACTGTGTGCATTGATTCTTACATGTTTACTTATTGCACTTGTTATATTACTTTATGTTGACAACTATCCATGAGATATACATGTTACAAGTTGAAAGCAATTGCTAAAACTTAATCATCCTTTGTGTTGCTTCAATACCTTTTACTTTGAATCTATTGCTTTATGAGTTAACTCTTATGCAAGACTTATTGATGCTTGTCTTGAAAGTACTATTCATGAAAAGTCTTTGCTATATGATTCATTTGTTTACTCATTGTCTTTACTATTGCTTCGAATCGCTGCATTCATCTCATATGCTTTACAATAGTATTGATCAAGATTATGATAGCATGTCACTTTCGAAATTATCCTTGTTATCGTTTACCTACTCGAGGGCGAGTAGGAACTAAGCTTGGGGATGCTTCATACGTCTCAAACGTATCTATAATTTCTTATGTTCCATGCTACTTTTATGATGATACTCACATGTTTTATACACATTATATGTCATTATTATGCGTTTTCCGGAACTAACCTATTAACGAGATGCCGAAGTGCCAGTTGTTGTTTTCTGCTGTTTTTGGTTTCAGAAATCCTAGAAAGGAAATATTCTCGGAATCGGACGAAATCAACGCCCAATATCTTATTTTTCCCGGAAGCTTCCGGAACACTGGAGAGGGACCAGAGGGGAGGCCCAGGGCCTCCACACAACATGGCGGCGCGGCCCAGGGGGGCGCCCCCCTAGTGTGTGGGTCCCCCGTGGCCCCTCCGACTCCGCCTCTTCGCCTATAAGATGCCTCGTGACCTAAATGTTCGACACTGATTGATGAAACACAAGAAAACCTTCCAGAGCCGCCGCCATCGCGAAACTCCAATTCGGGGGACAGAAGTCTCTGTTCTGGCACCCTGCCGGG
The DNA here is from genome assembly GCF_022539505.1 of Lolium rigidum. Classification (NCBI taxonomy): domain Eukaryota; kingdom Viridiplantae; phylum Streptophyta; class Magnoliopsida; order Poales; family Poaceae; genus Lolium; species Lolium rigidum. The sequence continues at coordinate 80,277,584 of NC_061509.1, read as the reverse complement.
ACGGGGAATTGCCCCCGGAGTCATCTCCATCGACACCACCGCCATCTTCATCACCGCTGCTGTCTCCTATGATGAGGAGGGAGTAGTTCCCCCCGAGGCTGGGGGCTCTACCGTAGCTATGTGGTTCATCTCTCTCTTTGTGATCTAGTTGAACATCATCTATGTGTTACTCTGGTGATGTTATTAAAGTAGTCTATTCCTCCTCCATGATGTAATGTTGACAGTGTGTGCATCATGAAGTACTTGGTATAGGTTATGATTGTGATCTCTTGTAGATTATGAAGTTAACTATTACTATGATAGTATTGATGTGATCTATTCCCCCTTTCATAGCTGATGTTGACGAGTGTGCATGCTATGTTAGTACTCGGTATAATTTCGTTGGTCTATCTTGCACTCTAAGGTTATTTAAATATGAACATCGAATGTTGTGGAGCTTGTTAACTCCGGCATTGAGGTGCTCTTGTAGCCCTACACAATTAATGGTGTTCATCATCCAACAAGAGAGTGTAGAGTGGTTTTATTATGTGATCAATGTTGAGAGTGTCCACTAGTGAAAGTATGATCCCTAGGCCTTGTTTCCAAATACTGCAATCATCGCTTATTTACTGTTCTACTACATCTTTACTTCCTGCAATATTACTACCATCAACTGCACGCCAGCAAGCTATTTTCTGGCGCCGTTACTACTGCTCATATTCATTCATACCAATTGTATTTCACTATCTCTTCGCCGAACTAGTGCACCTATACATCTGACAAGTGTATTAGGTGTGTTGGGGACACAAGAGACTTCTTGTATCGTGATTGCAGGGTTGCTTGAGAGGGATATCTTTGACCTCTTCCTCCCTGAGTTCGATAAACCTTGGGTGATTCACTTAAGGGAAACTTGCTGCCGTTCTACAAACCTCTGCTCTTGGAGGCCCAACACTGTCTACATGAATAGAAGCGTGCGTAGACATCAATAGGAAAGCTCCATTGATGTACATCTTCACATGTCCATTATCATCAAATGGACAACAAGCTTCAATCATATGATCCTCTCGAGATGCTCAACTTGAACTTGCCCAACTCAACCTTGATGACGATCACCACTTGTCGTCATCCTCTCATGGGCTATATGAGATCTCACTTTTGATGCATGCCCATGGAAAGATACCTAACCCACATAGACAACACAAGGGCACATATATGATGGGTTAGTTCATGAAGCATAATTGACAAGCCTTACCATACCACGTGACTTCACGTGGCACATTCTTCATGCTTCATGTGTTGACCAATCTTGAATCTATTCTTCACTCTTTGTATTGGTCAACTTTGTATCTTCTCATGCTCTATCATACTATCTTGAGGTGTATAAAGAATTCTTCATTTGTTTGCATGCTCTAAATCTTAGTCAACCATAGCTCAACTTATGAGACTATCATAACACCGACTTAGAGCCATAACTTGAATTCTTCACTTGGAATCAAGCTCTCAAGATCTTGATCATTCATTGCTTATCACATGAGCTAGAGCATGGCTAATATTGAGTTCCACATAAGAATTCTATCTTCATTTCTTGTTCTTGATCATATCACATATATATCTTCAAATCGATGATCTTGATGCCAATACACAAGGTATATCTTTATCTTCATGGCATCCATACTTGAATCCAACACATGGAATACAAGTAGTACCTATGGAATATTCCTTCATATAAACTCAATGAAAACATTAGTCCATAGGGGTTGTCATTAATTACCAAAACCACACATAGGGGCAATATACCCTTACAAAAGGCTCTCTCAATGGTGACTCTAAGGCTTGAGTGTCTGAGATTGAACAACTCTCTCGCATTCAGAGGTTGGTGCTTCGCAGAGAACTCGTTGAGGTGGTACCTTATTTTCCTAAAGGGAGGTAGAATTCCAGGTTGGCATGCATATCCTGTCGTGGTATCGTCACGGCATATGCCATAGGGTGGCTAATCGAAGGTGGTTCCTGAGGGATCTCACGGCGGTATCCGGAAGCGGGTTTGGGCACGAGTGATACGGCAACGTACCCAGGTTCGAGGCCCTCCGATGGAGGTAAAACCTCTACTCCTGCTAGAGTGTATATGATGATCACACAATACAAAGGTGCTCCTAGAGCTGTGTCCGGCTGCTCCTGGGAGGCTAAGGGAGACGATGGTCTCTCTCACAGGGCAGCGCTAAGGGTGGAATGAAGTGAGAATGATCGATCCCCTACACGAGAGGGGGTAGTGCGGCTTATATAGGCACCGGCACTTTACATATAAGACCCTATAGTTTACCGGCCGGCTTGGCCGGCTCCGGCTTCCGCTCCTTCCCGAGGCGGTGACGTCGGGAGCCGTTGAGGCCTCATGGCCTTGTCCCATCCGGCTGCCAAGGTCAGCGGTATGGAGAGGAGGTGTCCCCTGTCGCCATCGGCCACCGTAGCCGGTACGGATCGTCGTCGGCCATGATGGCCTGTCCGGCGCGTGGCACTATTGCTCCACGGTGCCCCGCGCTTTACGGAAGATGAAGTCGGCGTGGACTTTGGGAACCCGGATCACCAACCCGGTTCCTTCCGGTGTAAGACTCGCCAGCCTCGAGTCGGTCCGAGGTACAAACCCCTAGTCGGATATGGCTTGTAGAAGCCGGCCCAGCTACGGCATAGTCGGCCGTAGCCAGGCCGACTAGGACCTAGAGCCAGCCGGCTTCCGGACCAGCCGGCCACGGCGCCAGCCGGCTGCTCCTTAGCCGGCCTTTGCCGCGAGCCGGCCAGTGGCAAGCCGGCTGCTCTGCGTCCGTTGCCCTACCCGGGGTCTTCCCCCCGACATTAGCCCCCGAAGCTGGCAAGGTCCTGCGTTTAGAAGGACCTAGGCAGGTTTTCCTGGCTTCTCGAATGTACTTGGCGGCACTTGGAGGGGCCGACTGAGAATTTCCATTCAGCCGGCTGCGCCCTCATCCGGCTCGTTCTCGCCGGCTGCTTCTAGCCGACTGCTATTTACACTTGTGCAGCTTTTGCTCTCTCGCAAGTCTTAATGGCGTCTCCGCCTTGCTGATGACTTTTGGTCCGAGTTGAACTTATTGTCCGGCTCCGGCTTGCGGCGCGCAGGAGTCTCCGCCGCCTCGGGTCCTGCACCCGACTTGACTGGTCTGACGCCTGGGCTCTGCCGCCGGTTCGTCTGGTCACATCAATGTCCCCTCCGGATTTGATGCGGTCGTGGGCGACGCGGTGTGGCGGTTTCTGGTAACGGCAGCGGTCGTGGCGGAAGTTAATGCGCAGAAGATCCGGGCGACGTGGCCACGATCGCCACTTGGAGGCCAACCGCCCGCCGCGGTCGGCTATAAATGCCGCGGGGGAGGGTACCGAGGCGGCCACTTGCCCACTTCGTCTTCCTCGCGCACCCGCTCTCCTCGCTCTCTTCTCCGCGCTTGAGTCCGTTGTTGCTCCGGCGAGCGTCTCCCGCTGGCGAACTCCGGCGGGCGAATTTCCGCCGATTCGCCGCCGCTACTCCGTCGAGCCGGCGCCACGGGGCCCCGCATTTCAACGGAGCGTCCTCAGCCGCCGTCGTCGCCGCCGCCGTCGCAAGGCTCTTCCTCGCCCTTTCGCCTTTCGTGGTCAACTTCTTCTTCTTCCTCGACGATGGCCTCCGCCAGCGGGTCGTGGCGGGGTTCGTACATGCGGGAGGACGATATCGCGCGGCTGGTGCGCCTCCGCCGGATCCCGTCGTCGGTGGTCACGCGGGTGCCCGGTGAGGAGATGGAGCCCGTGCCGCAGCCTGGCGAGCGCGTCGTCTTTGGCGCGCACCTCGATCGCGGGCTGGGCCTGCCGGCCTCCACCTTCTTCCGGCAGTTCCTCGACAACTTCGGCCTGCAGCCGCACCATCTGCCGGCCAACGCCTGCATCCTCCTCGGCTGCTATGTGGCGTTCATGGAGGCCTACGCCGGCTTGTGGCCGGACATCGACTTCTGGAGCCGGCTGTTCTACTTGAAGGCTCAAACTACTGAGGGCCGCCTGCGGGCCTGCGGCGCCGCCTCGATCTACACCCGGCCCGGTACGCCTTTCCCCAAGATTCCAACCGTTGACTCGGTGAAGAACTGGCAGATGTCATTCTTCTACGTGCGCAACGAGGGCCAGCTCGTCGACCGGATCAACCTTCCGGAGTTCAACCCGGTTCCTCCAGTCGGCCGGATCAACTGGAGCTACAACGCCCGCACGGCGGATCCGGATGCTCGAGGTGAATCAGCTCCGGGACTTCCTAGGGGCGGCCGTCGCGAACGGGCTGACCGCCGAGGACCTCCTCTGCACCATCGCCGAGCGCCGGGTGCTGCCGCTCCAGATGCGCACCCACAAAATCGGGCACATGTCCGGCCGGTTCGATCCGAACCGGACGTCCACGGCGCCGGTCTCCAAGGCCCAGGTCGCCCGCCGGGTGAACAACATCACCAAGGCGAACATGCCTGAGGAGTGGAACTACGGGCGGGCGCCCCATGACAGGGACCACCCACCCGAGCTGGTAAGTTTTGTGTCTCCGCCGACTTCCGGCTTGCGGCTGCGAGGCCGACTTCCTTTTCTTCTGCCGACTTCCGGCTTGTCGTTTGCTCATGTTCTGTTTTTTCTAGCTCTTCTCCCTCCAAAACGCCGAGGATGGCGACCCGGCGACGAGGAGATGGACGCCGGATCACGCCGATCCGGCTGACCAAGCCGACGACCAGGCTGGCGACGATGACCTGCTGCAGGCGCCCGACGTAGGCGGCCAGGGGGAGCACAATCCGCCCCCATCACCGGAGCAGCAGGAGGACGAGGAGCCGGCGACGTCCACCACGGGGCCAATCCCCGCCGTGCCCCTGCGCGCGAAGCCGCCAAGCACCACGGCGACTTCGGCGTCCAGGGGGAAGAAGCGAGCCGTTGACCTCCGCGCCACTGCCGCCTCGGAGGCGAAGGCAAAGAAGCTCCGCCGGCTGCAGCCGAAGAAGGTTCCGGAGCAGGCCGGGTGAGTTCTCTTTTCTCTTTTGTTTGATTCCTTTTCTTTCCTTACTTTTTATGCTTATCTTTTCCTTATCTGTTCGGCTAGGGCTCCCATCAAGTTTGCCCAGGGCGGCGGCTCCCGACAGATTCCACGCGTTGTGTCGCCGCTTCCTCGACAAAGGAGGGAGTCGACGCCGCAGCCTCCACCGCGCGCGCCTATGCCGCCGCCGCCTGCGGGTACTCCGCCTCCCGCAGGGGCGCCTTCCTTCGCCGTGCCGGCCGGCCTCGGCGCCGATCGCGGCACGCGGGCCGAGCCGATGCGCCGGCCCGACGCTGGACGACTTGTTCCCGCGCCGGACTCGTCTTCTGGACCCAGCCGCTGGGGCCGGCCGGGGCATGCCGCCTTCAACCGGAACCGGAGCCAGCAGTGCTTCGCCGCCCGCAACCGGAGCCGGAGCCGGAGCCGGCAGGGCTGCGCCGCAAGGGACCGGAGCTGGAGCCGGGCCGAGCGTGGTGGTGCTGGATGAAAGCCCGGAGGGGGCACCTCAGGCGCCGGAGATGGCTGCGCCGACTGGGCCATCTGCTTCGCCCGGAGCGTCGCCACCACCGGAGCCGACTACGGGGGAGCCGGCCAGGCAGGAGCCGGCAAGGGATGAGCCGGCGCGCACGGAGGGCGCCGACTCGCGCGCGCTGGTGAGGACGGGAACCCCGTCGGCGTCGCCGCAAGGCCTGCACGTGGCCAAGGGCGCCCTGCTCCTGCATGTGCCGTCCGCCTGCGACTCCAGCCTTGGCTCGGCTGGCACTATGGAGCAGGCGTGGCTCCGTGCCGACTCCTATGAGGTGACCAGCCGGGAGGGGAACCCTGGCCAAGCATCGGTGGAGATGTTCTTCTCCAGCCTGCAGGCCAACCTCAAGGCTAGGGCTGCCGAGGCCGCTGCCAACCTCGCCAAGGTGGAGGAGGCCAGCAAGGTAAGCTTCATCTGTTTTTTGATTTGGTTATCATCCTGGTAGCCCTCCGAGGCATGGGCCGGCTGCTTGGAGCCGGTCCGGGTTTCGCCTAGCATACTGATTTTTATTTTTTCCTTAGGCTGTGGCGGATCGGCGCACTACTCTGTACAACCGCGCCGTGACCCACTACCACAAGGCCAAGCTGGACCGGGCCGGTTTGGCTCGTGAGCTGGAGGCCGTCAAGGGTAAGTTCTTGCTTCTTCCGACTCGATGTCTTCTTTTTAGTTTTCGTTGGCTGACGTTTCTTTCATACTGACGGCTTGTTTTTGCCGGCTTGCAGCTGAGGCCGCCCGGATCCCGCAGCTGGAATCGGACCTCCGAGTTGCCCGCGCCCAATGCGTCACAAGCGAGGAGGCGAATCGGGCTGGTGCCGCCAAGCTGAAGGTGGCTGACGGGGAGCTGAGGCGGCTGCGCCAGCTTGAGGCTAACCACCTCAAGGAACTTGCCGCCCTCAAGAAGGACGGGGAGGAGAAGCTGGCGGATCTGAGCAGGCGGCTGGATGAGGTGGAGAAGCAGCGGCTTGCGCTTCAGGAGGAGGTCACCACCAAGTCCACGGAGCTGACGGCTACTGCCAAGCGCTGGATGGAGGAGATTGGCACGCTTGATCGCGGCTTGTCGGGTGAGTGCCTCTATGTTTCCTTCCCTTTGCCGGCTTTCGGCTGTCGGCTTCCGGCCTAGGTTGGTAGCCGGTGGCAGAAACTTATCTTTTTCGCTATCTCCATCTTCGGGCTGGGGGCAGTCGGTTCTTGCCGGCTGCCGACAGGCTTTTTCTTTTATCCTTCGAAATCTCCATCTTCGGGCTGGGGGCAGTCGGCTCTTGCCGGCTGCCGCCAGGTTTTTTCTTTAGAGCTTCGGAATCTCCATCTTCGGGCTGGGGGCAGTCGGCTCGTGCCGGCTGCCGCCAGGCTTACTTTAGGACTTCGAAAATTTGCATTTTTCAGCTTATTTCGGTTTTGATGGCTTCTAACATGCTTTTTCTTGCAGCGGCCTTCCCGGAAACGCAGGATGCGGCCTTGGCAGCCGTTGGCGTTGCGCGCGAGTCCAGGAGGCGGGCGACTGGCGAGGGCAGCTCGGAGTACTTCACGATGGAGGACTACATGGCGTCCATGTCTGCCCGCGTCGAGCCCATCACCAAGCTTGGCTGGGAGCTCCGGAAGGCGGCTGAGGCGCTGGTCCCGATGCTGTGGCCCGCGGAGGCGGTGCCGCAAGATATCTCCGGCCTCACCTCTCTGATGGAGCGGGCGCCGGATCGCTTCCTCGACTGGAAGGAGTCTGCCACGCGCGCTGGTGCCGACATGGCGTTGTCCTTTGTCCTCTCCTGGTACAACGAGGTGGACCTGGAGCAGCTCGAGTACCGGCGAGCCGACGTGGAAGACAAGCTCCCGGCTGAACTCAAGACCGCCCGGCTTGCCCGAGCCAGCGCCATCGCCGACTTCGTCGACAAAAGCCTCTTCGTCGCGGACCCGAACCCTCAGTCTGATGAGGAGTACGAGATGGAGGATGAGGAGGCGGAAGACGCGCCCGGCGATGACCCGGCAGCCGGCCACTCCGATGCTCCTCCAGCTGGCCCTTGATTTACCTGTCTTTTAGTTGTTGCTTTTGCCAAGACAATTTATTAAATCCCCGGGATGCCGGGTGCATATGTAAGACAATATTATTATCCTTTTATTAAGGCACACTTTAATGTGTTTGTTAATCATTTGTGTGCCGAGTTGCTTTCTTTCGACTTGTTCGCTTTTTCCCATCCGCCCCACTCTTTGGCTGTGCTCTTGCCGGTCGTACGTCCGACTTGCGATCCGTCGCCGGATCAAGAGCGGGCCGCTGAGGGAGGCCGACAGTACTTCAGTCGAACGAGCTGAATCCGGCAATCCTTGGTCTTTACAACGACATCATCCACATATGCGTGAACGTTTCTGCCGATTTGATCCTGCAAGCATTTTTGCATGCACCTTTGGTAGGTGGCGCCTGCATTTTTCAAGCCGAACGGCATAGTCGTGTAGCGGTAAGCCCCGTACGGGGTAATGAACGAAGTCTTTATTTGATCGACCGGATTCAAAGGAATCTGGTGGTAGCTCGAATAGGCATCTAGGAAAGACAACGAGTTCACAGCCGGCGATCGAGTCTATAACTTGATCTATGCGCGGCAGGGGAAGGGGTCCTTCGGGCACGCCTTGTTGAGGCTGGTGTAGTCGATACACATGCGCCGAGGAGCCGTTCTTCTTCAAAACCGGGACCGGGTTTGCCAACCAGTCCGGGTGCAGCACTTCCATGATGAAGCCGGCTGCCGGCAGCGGGCGATTTCTTCACCGATGGCCTTCCTTCGTTCTTCGGCAAAGCGCCTGAGAGGCTGCTTCACCGGCTTGGCTTCAGGCCGGACGTGGAGGTGGTGCTCAGCCAACTCCCTCGGCACACCCGGCATGTCTCTTGGAGTCCATGCGAAGATATCCCGATTCTCACGGAGGAAGCTGGTGAGCTCGCTTTCCTATTTCTTGCTCAAGCCGGCACCGATGGTGACGTACTTGTCCCGGCTGCGCCGGGTCCAGCGAGGATCTTCTTGGTGTTGTCGGCCGGCTGGAAGTGAGTCGTCCCAGCCGGGTTGCCCGCAGCCGGCATGTCCGTCCGCGCGGCCTTGGCGAGGGCGACGGCGTCGTGGATGAGCTGCTTCTCGGTGGCGATGACCGGCGTCCGGGCCATCTTGGAGCTCGCGTGGCGCAGTCCATGGAGCGGCGATAGTCGCCGGCTATGGTGATGACCCCCTTTGGGCCAGGCAGCTTCATCTTCGGGTACCCATAGTGGGGCACCGCCATGAACTTGGTCAGGGCCGGCCTGCCCAGGAGCGCGTGGTAGGGACTCACGAGGTCCACCATCTCGAACTCGATTCTCTCGGTGCGGAAGTGATCCGGCTTCCCGAACATCACCTCCAACGTGATCCGGCCAATCGGCTGGCAGCAGTGGCCTGGCACGATGCCATGGAAGACGGTGGGGGTGGGGCGCAACTCGGCCTCCCGGATGCCCGGCTTGCGGGCGGTGTCGCGGTAGAGGATGTTGATGCTGCTGCCGCCGTCGATGAGGACGCGCGAAAAATGCACGCTGCGCTGGGTTGTGGCGATGGTGGGGTCGAGGACCATGGCGTAGCTGCCCGGCTTCGGCAGGACAGCCGGTGTGTCGTGGCGATCAAAAGTGATGGCCTGCTCTGACCAGTTTAGGTACTGGGGGACCGGCGGTATGACCGCGTTGACCTCGAGGGAACGGCTCTGCTGGCTCGTCTTGTCCTCGGGCTCGGAGGTGAAGATGATGTAGGTAGCATCTTCGGCCAGATATCGGCCATGTTGCACTTGGTTAGCCTCGTGGTGCTCGAGGTTGGCGTTCTCTGCGCCGCCTTGGCCACCCGGCCCGCCGGGCCGGAGGAGGCGGGGGTGGGGGCGGGAGGGGTTCGCCGCTTGTCAGCCGCTTCATGAAGTGGCAGTCGCGGGTGGTGTGGTTGGAGGGGTTCTTGCCGCTGTGGTACTTGCACGGCGAGTCGAGCATCTGCTCAAAGGTGTACTTCGGCTTCCATTGCCGGTCTGTTTGCTTCCGGCGGCGGCTGCCGCCTGCCGCGTTGTCTGCCACGGCGGCTACGTGGGCGGAGCCGTACCGGTGGTCCGGCTGGTCGCTGTGACGCTTGCCGCGGTAGTTGTCCCGCCGGCTGCCATGCGAGCCGCCCTCGGCCGGCTTGTGCTCAGCCGGCTTGTTGTTGTCCCGTCTTGTTGGGGCCGGCGAAATATCAGCCGGCGCCTTGCCGGCTTCCTCTGCCAGCGCGTACTTGTCTGCGATGACCATCAAGGCGGCCATTGTTTTGGGCTCGCTGCGGCGTAGCTTGTGCCACAGCATGGTGTTGGGCCGGCAGCCTCCCATGAAGAAGCTGATGGCTTGCATCTCGTGCACGCCCTCGCAGGAGTTGCGCATCTCGCACCAGCGCGTCAGGTACGCGCGATCCGTCTCGTCCGGGCCCTGCTTGCACATCTCAAGCTGTTGAGGGCGACCCGGCCGGCGATAGGTGCCGGTGAAGTTGCTGATGAAGGTGGCCTCGAAGTCCAGCCAGCCGTTTATGTTGCCGGCTGGCAGGTTGTTGAGCCACGTGCGGGCGGAGCCGAGCAGCATGAGGGGGGAGTAGCGCACAGCCCAACGCTTGTTGCCTTTGGCGATGCCGACTGCCGTGGAGTAGTCCAGCAGCCAGTCTTCCGGCTTGGCGGTGCCGTCGTACTTGGGGGTATCACGCTGGAGCTGGAAGCCGTCGACCATGGGCTCGTTGAGGATCCGCGGCCCGAAGCACTTTGGGCCGGCTGGCCCTTCTTCTTCCGCGATGCGGGATTGAACCAGCCGGTCGAGGCGGTCCCGGGCGTCGGTTGGCTCGATGCGCGGGCCCAGCCGGGAGTGGGCCGGCTGGCGAGCGCCGCTGGCTTCTGGAGCCGGCCGGTGTGGGCGTCGGGGCTCGGAGTCTTGCTCCTGGTTCCGGCTTGGTGGGGCCCGGCTGCGGCTGCTGCCGCCGCCTGGCTGGTGGCTCGGCCGGCTTGAGCTCGCGTGCGTGGCGCGGGAGTCGTTGCGCCGGCTTGGCGCTGGGGAGGTGGACTCGGCTGTGTCCCTGGCGTTGCCTGCGGCACCACGAGCGTGAGAAGCTCTAGGGTCTCGGGCGTACCTGGGGTCTTTCGACTGCCTGTTGGCAGCCTTTACCAACTCAGTCACCCGCGTAGTCTGGCGGCGTAACTCTTCGCCTTCGAGGCGGTGCAGCTCTTCTGCGGCGGCTTCGGCCGAGAGCATGTTCTTGTCGGGGGTGTTGTAGATGGGCAGCTCCATTGACGGAGCCGGCTCGTCCGCGCCGTCGCGGTCGATCTCGGCGCCTAGGTCGCGGCCTCTGCGGCGGATCTGGCCGGCTCGGCTGGGGTTGTCGCCGCCTGGGGTGAGGCCGTGGGCGCGGTTGTACTCGCGCTGGGTGATGTCCCACTGGCGCTTAGCAGCAGCCAGCTCCTCGGTCTGCTTGAGGAGGAGCACGCGGTGCGCCTCCAGGTCCGCCTCGACGGTGGCGGCGTCGGTGCCGGCGCCGGTGGTGAGCGGAGTGCTCAGCTTTGCCCGGACTTCTTCCAGCCGGGATGGTGGTGGTGGCGGCTTTGCGCCTGATGCGGATGCATGCCCGCTGACGTGGCGCTCCAGGTCGGGGCCGCGAACGCGCGTGGACTTGGAGGGGAGTTCCTCACCAGCCATCATGACTTGCACGACGGCGGGGCTGGCGGGAGCGCTGCTGCCGGCTCGCGGAGGAGGGCTAGCGCAGCGCAGCACCTGCCGCGGGTAGCGCGGCGGTGCGACGGTGGCGACGTAGACGTCGAAGCCGCCGAAGGAGATGACGCTGCCGCCGGCTGGGAAGGGCCGGTCGGCGAAGCAGCCAGCGTTGTCGCTGACGCAGTCGAGGGAGCCGAATCTCCAGATCAAGCCTGAAGCGACTCGCTCGCCGGTGGTGATGGTGAGGCCCGTCCGGATGAAGACACCGGCCGAGGATGCCTGAAGGCCCCACGGTGGGCGCCAAATGTCGTGGTATCGTCACGGCATATGCCATAGGGTGGCTAATCGAAGGTGGTTCCTGAGGGATCTCACGGCGGTATCCGGAAGCGGGTTTGGGCACGAGTGACACGGCAACGTACCCAGGTTCGAGGCCCTCCGATGGAGGTAAAACCTCTACTCCTGCTAGAGTGTATATGATGATCACACAATACAAAGGTGCTCCTAGAGCTGTGTCCGGCTGCTCCTGGGAGGCTAAGGGAGACGATGGTCTCTCTCACGGGGCAGCGCTAAGGGTGGAATGAAGTGAGAATGATCGATCCCCTACACGAGAGGGGGTAGTGCGGCTTATATAGGCACCGGCACTTTACATATAAGACCCTATAGTTTACTAGCCGGCTTGGCCGGCTCCGGCTTCCGCTCCTTCCCGAGGCAGTGACGTCAGGAGCCGTTGAGGCCTCATGGCCTGTCCCATCCGGCTGCCAAGGTCAGCGGTATGGAGAGGAGGTGTCCCTGTCGCCATCAGCCACTGTAGCCAGTACGGATCGTCGTCGGCCATGATGGCCTGTCCGGCGCGTGGCACTATCGCTCCACAGTGCCCCGCGCTTTACGGAAGATGAAGTCAGCGTGGACTTTGGGAACCCGGATCACCAACCCGGTTCCTTCCAGTGTAAGACTCGCCAGCCTCGAGTCGGTCTGAGGTACAAACCCCTAGTCGGATATGGCTTGTAGAAGCCGGCCCAGCTACAGCATAGTCGGCCGTAGCCAGGCCGACTAGGACCTAGAGCCAGCCGGCTTCCGGACCAGCCGGCCACGGCGCCAGCCGGCTGCTCCTCAGCCGGCCTTTGCCGCGAGCCGGCCAGTGGCCAGCCGGCTGCTCTGCGTCCGTTGCCCTACCCGGGGTCTTCCCCCCGACATATCCAGCATCTTCAAGGTAGAACTTACCGTCAGGGATTTGCAACCCATCAGGCCTTGACAAGCTGTCGGCCAGGATGCTGACATCATGAGCTGAACCCTCCCAGCCAGCAAGCACGTAGGTGAACCTCATATCGAAATCCACAGCTGCTAGCACGTTCTGGCTGGTGTAGTGCTTCCTCCCACGGAATGTTGTAGACATTGATCTCGGTACCTTTGCAGTGACATGAGTACCATCAATAGCCCCAATGCAATCCTGTAAAAAGATTAGCACATAATTATGTTTCTGATAGTAGCACACATCTGATAGGTAGAAGGAACATGATTTTGTACTCACCCTGAAATAGGGGAACCACCTGTAGCTGTCCTTGATCTTGGTTGGTGTGTTCATTGACGCTGACTTGATCATTTCACCTCTAAGCTCCCCAATTGCGTACAACACCTGCTGGAAGTACCGAGAGATAGTCTCCGTGGATCGCCTGAATGTGTTATGGGTGACTCTGAACCTCTGGTTATGACCGACGACATGAAGAAACATTGCGACTTGTTCTTCGACAGAGGTGTGGATGCTATCAGTCAGCAGTCCTCTTTCCCTGAACGATTTCACAAGTGCACAGAAAGGGGCTCTTCTCATCCATAGCATCTGGATGACCTCTACATCGTTGGAGTTGTAGATGTTGTTTAGGTTGGCAATCGTCTCCTGATCTCGTTTTAACATAGGTCTGTATGTCACACGAGGATAAGCAGCATGCCTAACTGCTCTCTTGTGCACCATCAGGATCCAGGCTTGTACGCAAATAATGAGTGTTGCGGCGTGATGCACAAGCTGGAGCTGGTCGGTCTACTCAAACAAGATCTATGCATTACGAACGGTCTTATCGAACCCAACTAGTTCTATGAACATGAATTGAACACTACAGAGGAGTTTCCCCTTACCTCCATCATGGCGGACTATGGACACGGCAGAAAGCCGCCGCAGATGTGCGATAGCTCCACCGCGGCTGGAGAAGAGGACCCTGATCCGGCGCCGGTGACCAAAGGTAGATGCGCGCTGCCAGATCTGGGTCACCACCGCCACCGGTAAGGAATTTGGGGGAATGCAAAATTTGGGAAGGGGCTAATGGAGAGGGTAACCGAAGAGGGAGGTTACCCCTACCTTTGCCATGCAACGCCACTGGGATTTCGGCTTCTCCCGCCATGCCGAGGCAGAGCTCCCGCGTGAATTGCATTGTCGATTTTCGTCTCGCCAGAGCCTGGCCCTGGAGAAACTGTCAAACCGGGCGTTCCTCCGGGGCCTGTCCCAAGGGTGCTTTAAAAACCGTGCTATGCAAGAACGCGAGTGCGCCCAGGAAACCAAACGGCCCGAAAAATGCTGGGCCGATGCGAGCCAAGGGGCGCCCAGGCTACCAAACGTACGCGCCCTAAATTGACCATCTGCATCTATTTGTGTTGGGTGGCGGATGCAGAAATTGGATAAAAAGGCTCAGGCGACCGTTTACGTCTAGGGTGGTCTAGGGTGTTTCGAGCGGCCCAATGTATTTTTTAAACTGTGAATCGCTTTTAATGACGATTAATGAATCATCGAGTCCCGTCGTCCATTAGTGGTTCACGCGCGAGGCCGAGCATTTGGCACGCTGCGCCACCGCTGAGTCGGCTGGTTCCCGCCCTGCCATGCTTTTATTATGGCCGCCACTGGGACTGCCATAGCAGTCCCTATTTACAAGCCATGGACGACCACGAAAGCACCTAGAGGCGCATCACCGCATGGCTCGCGCTCGCTATCCGGAAGATCCGGATGCAGCGCATCTCGAAGCGATGCGTGGGTTCGAGGCGGAGCGGATCACCCCTACCTCCACGAGGGCTCGCTCTACAGCCTCTACCGGGTGGGCAGGGGAAGGGAGCGGAGGCATCGGTGCACATGGCCATTGCCTTGACCGGCGAGCGGGTGTGTTGTGGGTATACTTCATGGGTGTACCATCGACAGTGCCTAGATCCGGCAAGCCCGGGTGGCCCATAGATGGTGATGAGGCATGTGGCCCATCGGGCGGCCCG
>NC_061509.1:80207511-80263021 GCF_022539505.1 Lolium rigidum | reverse complement strand
TTTGTACAAGTTACGGAGTCCGGGACGGTTTCTAACTCATCCCGCCAGATTACAAATAACACTTCCTATTACAACTCTAACTTTCCTTAATATATCTTGGGCTCCCGAATCTTCTTATTCTTCGGGTAGTGGGCCTTCAGTAAACCCCGGCTACTATCTTCGGCAAGCCCATTTGGGATGCCTATGTCATCGGAGGAGGTGTCGTCCTCCTCCTCCTCCTCCTCGAAGGAGGTGAAGTCGTCCCAGGAGAAGCGATCGTCATCGCTCTCCTCCTCCGTTTCCCCGTCGGCAAGGAAGCGGAGGTCACTTTCCCGTCGGTCGAGGACTTGTCGTCCTCAGACCAGACGGAGAAGTCGTGGTCGGACTCGTCCCTGTCTTCTATGGCGCGGCGAATGTAGGCCTCGTGGGCCTCCTCCGGGTCCCACTCCGGCGTCGGCTCGCGGGAGGGGGAGGACTGGGTGGAAAGACCCGACGAGGCAGAGGAGGAAGAAGACATGGTGGTAGAGGAGGGCTTTTGGAGTGCTAATGCGAAGGAAATGAAGAAGTGAACTACAGGATACGGTTAAAATAGAGGCGATATAGTGGAGATGATTCAATGCTGCAGCGGTTCCCGAGGATGTAGTGCCAAAACCATCAAATCATGCGGAGAAGTTGAGAAGGCAAGGCATCATGATAATGGATACTGCGACGGTTCTGCTCTGCCTCGACATGACCCGACGAAGAAAAAGCAGAGTGATTTTGGAATTGTCATTTCCAAAACCAGGGGGGCATGTGTTATCACCAGAATTTGACCGGATCAGAGGTGGGCCGCGATTAAAGATGGTCTTGAAGAATATACATGGAAGAAATACATGAATCGGCCTTATATGCAAAGTTTGGGCTAGTTTTCCCGTGTATCTGTAAATATAATAGGATACGTGTCGGTTAGATAGAATTTGGCCCGTGCACGGTTGGGATTATTCCCACGTTAGAAAGTCTACGGACTATAAATATGTATCTAGGGTTATTGAGAAAAACAACAATCACGTTCACCACAAACCAATCTAGGCGCATCGCCAACTCCCTTGTTCCGAGGGTTTCTTCCGGGTAAGCATCATGCTGCCTAGATCGCATCTTGCGATCTAGGCGACTACGTTTATTCGCTGTTCATGCGTTGCTCGTGCTGAAGCCTTGTTGATGACGAGCAACGTAGTTATCATAGATGTGTTAGGGTTAGCATTGTTTCATCGTATCATATGCTTTCGTCCGTGCAACCGTTAGACGTCTAGCCGCCCTTACACCTATCTTAGGTGTAAGGGCGGCACCTCGCTTGATCATTATTTAGTAGATCCGATCCGTTATGATTGCTCCTTGTTCTTCAAGGATTAGTTTAATATCTGCATAGTTAGGCCTTACAAACGGGTTAAAGGATCCAGTGGCACGTAGGGTGTAGTTTGCTAGCCCTAGACAGGATGTTCCGGGGATCAACTTCATGTTGGTTTTTAGGCCTTGTCTAGGGTCGGTTTATGATCACCGTGCGTGGCCACCAGGCTCAATCACGCGTAGGATGTTCCGATTATGTGGTGAAAACCCCAAATCATCGTAGGTCGTTTTAGCTTTATATTGATCAAGCAGGACCACCATGTGATCGTACACCTCGTACGAATCATGGATGGATCGGCTCCTTGAGCCGATTCACGAGACAACTCGAGAGCCGATCGAGGCTCGTATTTAATGTTTACGTGTATGCCATGCAGGAAACTAAGCGAAGCAAATCCATCACCTTCCCGACCGGGTATAGGTCAGGTGGCACACCCTTGCACCGAGCATCGGACGTGCGTGCCGAGGCTTTGCGGGCCGTCGCTCGAGGGACCAGGGCCAGCCGCAGTCCTGGGAGCCTCCCGGCTCTACTGTGTTGCCCGTCGCTGCTCGCCGGTGGGTTTCTGACCGCAACAGGGTGACTAATCGGTAAGTTAATCTCGGGTGTGCATGAGTGAGGACAAAGTATGCTAAAAAGACATGTGTTGGTCCGTGGGGCTAGTCTATAGATCCTATAGAGCTTCCATGGGCAACAGCCCCAGCCGGGGGGTGGCCGAGGTGTTACATTATCTTCTAGCCCACTCGATTGGTGTGGATATACACCGCTCCGAGATCGCGAGGATCCGCGTCGTACCCAATTGATGATCCACAAGTATAGGGGATCGCAATAGTCTTCGAGGGAAGTGTCGGGGGGATGACCCCCGGTATGCCAAAGGCATGCCAAAACCGGATGGTTTTAGCCATCAAAGTACCGGTTTAAGTGTTATTCCGGATAACAAAGGTTGATTCAGAGAATCATACCGGTATCCCAGGAGGGGGATACCGGAACTAGCTAAGAGCCTACCGAAGTACCGGAACAGGCTACAACTGTAGCACGTCGGCAAGACTAGTCAAAGATGCTCTCCGAGCTAGAAGACAAAGATGAGCGAAGCACTTCAGCTTTAATCGAAGCCATGACGCCAAAGGCAAAGGATGACGTAAAAGGTGCCGGAGGATGTCACAGCTTCTGATTAAAGGCGTACCGGCATCACCGGTAGCTAAAGTAGTTTGTCTAGTCAAAGATCCCATTAGGGTTTCTTCCCCTGTAAGCCACCCTCTCCCCTATATAAGGAGAGGGGGCACACCCTTGCGCGGGTAGGTAAGGAAGTAACTGAGTACGTCCAGAGCGTTACGCTGTACACAGAAACCAGTAAGCTCTTATGACCAGGAAATAGAGAGATCTAGTGCTGTCTTTGCTCTTGAGTTCATCATCTTCTACCTTCGGCCAAGGCCAAGTTCTTGAGGAATCCATCCAGAAACCTCTCCCTCCATACCAAAAACCCTCCCCCGAATCCTCTAGCGTCCATTCGGCCCCAAGATAAGCTATCCCATGGCATCTTTCTGTTCACCACGACGACAGTTGGCACCCACCGTGGGGCCAGCAGCGGCGCTTGCTGGAGTTCATATTCGGGAGGGCCTCCTCACCGTCGGTAGCGAGCGTGTCGTCACCGCGCTCGTCAACCGCATCCGCGACATGCGCTTCATCAACGACAACACGGGCTGCTTCTCCAATGGAGGTAAGTTCCCCAAGAACGACCGCGTCATCGAGTTCGGGAGCATCCTCGTCTACTACGGCACCGTCCCTGAGCGCCAGTGCCTCTCGCCGGTGCTGGTGGCTCCGGACCCACCAAGATCTGCGCTTCGCGACGGCCGCGTCGCCGGCAGCGTAGAGGTGCTGGTCGTTGGCGCGGGCGACGCCGGCAAAGGACCTGCGGCGGAAGGCGCAGGACCGACGAGGTCCACGCGCCCGGCCAAGCCGCCGACCGAGCGCGACCAGGTGGCAGCAGGTGCATCCGCGCCGCCACCGGAAACTCCTCTCCAAGCGGCCATGAGCGTGCTGGCTACGCCCATCGCGCGGAACATCGACCCCGCAGTAGCTCAGGCGGAGCTGGAGGCGCAACGGCAGAAGCTGCTCGCGAACGGCGCCGACATCGTCCGGGCGCAGCGTGAGCTGAACCTAACCCTACGTGAGTATAACTCTGCCCATGGCTTTGCTTCTGTTAGTGCTCAGGCCGCCAGGATACCGGAAAACCGGCTTAGAGCTCGCAACTTAGATCAGGATCTGCGTAAGGAAATTCTTACCGGGAAGAGTACTTCTGCATCGTTGAGCATCGTAGAGAAACCTAAGTACAACATTCCGGATAAAACCATCAAAGCTGCTAAGGCTGTTGTAGAGCTGTGTGAATCGCTTTTCGGAGAGGCTTTGGCAAAGCAGCAAGAGCGTGTTAGAGTGTTACTTGAAACCATCGAGCAGCAAAATGCTGAGCAGCTTGCTAAGTTGAACAGGGCTGCGGCTTCAAAATCCACGCGTTCGACGAAGAATGTCGGAAGCAAGTCCCATGGGCAAGCATCGTCCCCCCATCCGGACAGAAGGAAATAAAAAGAAGTGAATGCGCAGCAAATGACTGTGTACGATCCGGTTCTTGCCGGAAAACAACAAGCCGGGCGACACGAGGCCGATAGAAAAAGCCAAGGGGCAGCTCGCGGCTATGCCGGAAAAGGCTATGCCGGAAATGATTATGCCGCTAGAGAAGAAAGCGGGCAAAATTATCGTGCGCCAAGAGGAGCGTATGTGGAGGAGGAAGTGCCCCCACCAAGGTACCGGCAGGCAAGGGCCGCGGTACCAGAACGTTACGATGAAGCTGATTCAGGAATTGAAAGTGGTGTAGCCTACCGGAACCCTTTAGGGACACGGTTAGGAGAAAGATGCCTACCAGACCAGGATGCGAGGCACAGGCTGGATAGGATGTATTTATCTGGGATGGTCGAGGCAGAAGGTCCTCCGGGTCCCAAGTGTTTTGGCCCACGCATCATGAAAGAGGAACCACCGGTTCGCAACTTCACGTTGCCCCGGGACACAAAAACATATGATGGCTCAACTAACCCGGAAGACTGGCTTGCGGATTACGTGACCGCAGTTTATGTTGCTGGTGGCGGAGGAACCGTTACCGGTGGAGGAAACCGGCGATGGGCCGTGAGAATTGTACCATCTTTCTTGGTAGGGCCGGCACGTATGTGGCTAAATAACTTGCCGGCAGGAAGCATAAATGGCTGGTTGGACTTTGAGGAAGCTTTTGTGAGCAACTTCAGCAGTACCTACCGGAGGCCAAACAAGCCTCAGCAGCTCGCTTTGTGCGTGCAGCGTCAGCATGAAACAGACCGGGATTATCTGACCCGGTGGAACTCCATAAGGAACTCTTGTGAAGGAGTAATCGAGGCACAAGCCATTGCTTGGTTTTGCAATGGGTGCAGAAGAGGTTCACCACTGTGGCAAAAGCTACAGAGAAACATGCCAACTACTTTGGCAGAAATGATACGAGTGGCGGATAACTATGCGTTGGGAGATCCAATGCAACCGGCGGTGCAAGCTGAGCCGGAACAAACAAACCAGCCTCAGCAACGCCAAGAGCAATACCGGGATAACCGGCACAACAAAAGAAGGGAAGATTTTCCGGATAGAAGGTATGGGCAACAAGTAGCCGCGGTGCAGGATAATTCCGACGCCAGCGGAAGTCAGAGGCAAAAAACCGGATCGCAGCCGTGGGCGGGTCCTAAAAAACAATGGGTCGAGAAGAAGCCATGGGGCCAGAAAAAGAATTGGCAAGAACCTGCGAAATATACCATGGAAGCAGCTATGGACCAACCTTGCCGGTGGCACACTCCGAATCCGGCTCATCCGTCAAATCATCTGACGAAGGACTGTTCTTGGACCAAGTACTTGATGCTGTAGGGTGAGGTAAAAGATGCGCAAGCACAAGGCTGTACCACAATACTACCACCATCGCAAGATATGTTGCACCAACACCCACTACCACCACCACCACCGCTTACCGGAGCAAACGCTCTATCGGTACAGCCTCAGCCAAACCGGCAGCAGTACCAGCAAGTCCATCAGGTGGGAGAAGGCAATGGCCAACCACCTCCACTGGCACCTTTGGGCCGGAACGTTTACAAGGATCCGGACGTATGCTGTGTTGTGTTCGTTACTGAGCCAACAGACAGGCAAAGCCTACATCGCCGTTCCATGGAAGTGAACGCTGTGATGCCGGCGGTACCAAAATACATGCTCTGGTCAGATCAGGAAATTTCTTGGTCGTTCAAGGATCACCCCAAGATAATGCCAAATCCGGGTGGCTATGCTCTTGTTGTAGACCCAATCATGCATGGGCCAACGACTCGAGTCAAGTTCAGCAAGGTGCTGATAGACAATGGGAGCAGCATAAACATAATGTACCGGCACACCATGCATACGCTGGGAATCACAGAAAACATGCTACAACCAACTCACAAAACGTTCCATGGAATTGTTCCGGGGCTGTCCTGTTCGCCCATGGGAAAAGTCCGGGTGGATGTCTCATTCGGAGGACGTGATAATTGCCGGGTGGAAAATGTTCTGTTTGAGGTGGTGGATCTAGACAGTCTTTATCATGCACTGCTGGGGAGACCGGCATTGGCGGCATTCATGGCCTCCACTCATATAGCGTATCTCAAGATGAAGATGTAGGCACCTCGTGGACCCTTAACTGTGGTAGGAAACTACAAGGTCTCACTGGAAATTGCCTCCGCCGGATCAAATCTGGCAGAATCGCTGGTGATAGCAGAAGAAAAAAGAAGGATGCAAACTGCGGTTGCGCTGGCTCAGTCGTCACAGTTGAGCTTAGCGGCAATGAGTGGCAATTTGGGCACACCGGTTTTCAAGCCAACTAAGGAGACAAAGGACATCGTGCTGGACCCGGCTTACCCTGAGCGTACCGTTCGTATCGGTGCCGGCCTGAGTGAGGCATAGGAAAGTGCGCTCGTCAACTTCCTCCGTGAGAATCGGAATATCTTTGCCTGGTCTACCGATGACTTGGTAGGTGTTCCGAGGGAGTTGGCTGAGCACTCTCTAAACGTCCGGAAGGATGCGAAGCCGGTGCGACAACCTTTACGCCGGTTCGCTGAAGACAGGAGGAAAATCATTGGAGAAGAAGTAACGAAGCTGTTGGTTGCCGGTTTCATCGTGGAGGTACTGCATACAGAGTGGCTAGCCAATCCGGTGCTGGTCGAGAAGAAAAAAGAGGAAAACCTTGAAGCAAAAGCTCCAAAGGTGTGGCGCATGTGCATCGACTACACCAACCTGAACAAAGCTAGCCCAAAAGATCATTTCCCCTTACCCCGGATCGATCAAGTGATTGATTCTACTGCTGGATGTGAATTGTTGTCTTTCCTGGATGCCTATTCCGGTTTCCACCAAATTCCCCTGAAAAAGGAAGATCAAATAAAAACTGCGTTCATTACCCCGCGCGGGGCTTATTGCTATGTTACTATGCCTTTCGGTTTGCGCAACGCTGGTGGAACGTACCAGCGCTGTATGCAAAAGTGTTTGTTTGATCAGATCGGTAAGAATGTGCAAGTCTATGTGGACGATATTGTGATTAAAATGAAAGTTAAGGAGACCTTGATTGATGATTTAAGGCAAACGTTTGGCAACCTAAGAAGGTTCCAGATGAAACTCAATCCGGCAAAGTGCACCTTCGGTGTTCCAGCCGGCAAGTTGCTTGGCTTTCTCGTATCAAGCCGGGGAATTGAGGTCAATTCGGTAAAAATCCGGGCCATCGAAAGAATGACTATACAGCACGATCTCAAGGACGTGCAGAAGTTCACCGGAAGCTTGGCATCGCTAAACCGGTTCATAAGCAGGTTGGGAGAAAAGGCTCTGCCTCTCTATGCTTTGATGAAAAAATCCGACACCTTCGTCTGGACCCCTCAGGCAGACGCGGCATTCAAAGAGCTGAAAACGATGCTGGCCACTGCGCCGATATTGGCTTCGCCTCTAGAAAGGGAGCCCATGCTGTTGTACATAGCAGCAACGAACCGGGTTGTGAGTGTGGTAGTTGTGGTCGAAAGAGAAGAGGAAGGAAAAACCGTGCAGAGGCCGGTATACTACCTGAGCGAGGTGCTCTCCCTCTCAAAACAAAACTACCCTCACTTCCAGAAAATGACCTATGGCGTGTTCATGGCCGCCACAAACCTAAAGCACTACTTTGAAGAACACCCGATGAAAGTGGTGAGTGAAGCACCCATTTCTGATATTATGAGCAACAAGGATGCTAGCGGCAGGATTGCCAAGTGAGCAATTCAGATATCACCATACGTTCCGGCGTACGAAAGGAGAAATGCCATAAAATCACAAGCTTTAGCTGATTTCTTGGTTGATTGGGCGGAAATGCAATACAAACCGCCGGAACAAAAAATAGAATATTGGAAGATGCACTTTGAAGGATCCAAGCTCAAAGAGGGTCTAGGTGGCGGTGTGGTTCTTACCTCGCCCAAGGGAGATCATCTCCGATACGTTCTCCAAGTGCATTTTAGGGCATCAAGCAATGTCGCTGAGTACGAGGCCCTGATCCATGGGCTCAAGGTCGCAAAAGAAATCGGTGCGCACCGGATCATTTGCTATGGTGATTCAGATCTTGTGGTGCAGCAGTGTTCCAGAGATTGGGACGCAAAAGACGCCAACATGGCCTCATACAGGTTTCACGTGCAAAAGATTGCCGGCTTATTTGAAGGATGTGAGTTTCACCATGTGCCGCGGGCGGAAAATGAAGCCGCGGATACGCTTTCCAAGTTAGGCTCCTCCCGGCAGGAAATTCCTCCCAGAGTGGATTTGGCTCACCTAAGGACGCCATCGATCAAACCAAGTCCGGAGTCGGAATCAATTTTTGTACCGGAATCACACATTGTGCCAATGGACATTGATGAAGGAAACCCGGGGACTGTTCCGGTAAGCTCGGGGACTACAAGATCTAAGCCGGAAGAGGCAATGTTGGTGGATTACATGGAAATAGATGTACCGGTATTTCTGGTCCGGGAAGCACCAGCTTGGGTTAAACCTATTAAGGAATTCCTGATCAACGACACCTTGCCGGTTGACGAAAATGAGTCGAAAAGAATCCAAAGGAGGTCCAAAGCTTACACCATTATCAATGGAGAAGTGTATACGAGAAGTGTAACTGGTGTCCTCCAAAGGTGTGTGGAACCGGAAGAAGGAAAAGAAATGCTGGCAGAGATTCACCAAGGAGAGTGTGGACACCATGCTTCCTCAAGAGCATTGGTGGCAAAAGTGTTCCGGCATGGGTTCTACTGGCCCACAGCGCTGGAAAATGCTGAGGTTTTGGTGCGAAAATGCAATGGGTGCCAGCGGTACGCCAAGCAAAAC
This sequence comes from Lolium rigidum, assembly GCF_022539505.1. Lineage (NCBI taxonomy): Eukaryota > Viridiplantae > Streptophyta > Magnoliopsida > Poales > Poaceae > Lolium > Lolium rigidum. The sequence goes on along the minus strand of NC_061509.1, from coordinate 80,254,266 downwards.
CATACCCCAGCATCCGGTTTAAAAACTATACCACTCACCTGGTCGTTCGCTGTTTGGTGCCTTGACATGGTTGGCCCATTCAACACTGCTAGGAGCAGCATGACTCATATCTTAGTGATGGTGGATAAGTTCACTAAGTGGCTTGAGGTAAAACCTATCGCAAAGTGTGATGGGCATACGGCTGTGAAATTCTTGAAAGATGTTATCTTGCGGTATGGCTACCCGCATAGCATTATCACTGACAATGGAACAAACTTTGCTCAAGGAGAGTTCAAAAGATTTTGTGAGGATAACAACATTCAGCTGGACCTGTGCTCAGTCGCACACCCGCAAGGCAATGGCCAAGTGGAAAGAACCAATGCTTTGGTGCTTTCCGGTATCAAACCAAGACTCATCGAGGCGGTTGAAAAGTCGCCGGGGTGTTGGCTCGATGAGCTACCATCAGTGCTGTGGAGCATAAGAACGACTCCAAACCGGTCTACCGGATACACTCCTTTCTTCATGGTTTATGGAGCAGAAGCCGTAATACCAACTGACATCATACATGATTCACCAAGGGTGCAACTCTATACCGAAGAAGAGGTAAAAGAGGCCCGAGAAAATGATGTGGACTTGCTGGAGGAAGCAAGGGAGTTGGCTTTGGCAAGAACAGCCATATACCAGCAGAATCTCAGACGCTATCATAGCCGGAAGGTTAAGCCAAGGGTGTTCCGGGAAGGAGACTTGGTGCTACGCCTAGTGCAGCGCACTGAGGGGCGCCACAAACTCTCACCTCCGTGGGAAGGACCTTTCATTGTGAGCAAGGCTCTACACAATGATGCCTACTACTTGATCGATGCACAGGAATCAAAGAAAGGCAAGGCGGACAGGTCAGGAGAGGAAACCAAGCGCCCATGGAACATAGCTCTACTGCGTCCTTTCTATTCCTGAAGTTGTGCTGTAAGGAGTTATCTTTTGTACCTTATATGCTATGAATAAAAGATGCCGGCACCTCGAATGAATATCGGGGACTGCCTCTACCGAAAATTGCATGTAATGTGTCTATTTTTTCAGTTTACCGGTTGCTTGGTGAACATTTTTTCTTTCCGGTTTAGTAACGTGCTAAACCTACCGGAGTCTTCGACTTTGCTGTTGTCCGCATACCGGCTTCATGGCAAGCAAGATAAACCCGTAGGAACTAAGCACGTGAAACACGAAGAGGAGGAATGGGAACAATCAATCCGGAAAAAGTTTAACTAACCCCGGTCACACCGGTTTTTTGTGAAAATTTCGGATTCTTTCTAAGTTCAAGAAAATGCTTGCTTGGCAAAAGAACTTTGTGACTCATACGCCAAAAAACCCAGAGAGGTAGGCAGAGGTAAAGCAAAAGAACCAAGTGTGCATCGGATTGGATGCCGAAACAATTTCAGAATCTTCGCACTGCAAGATCAAAGCAAATGATATGCAGAATGCTAAATTAGCACATAAAACTTAACTTAATTGGTTACCGGTAAGAAGATACCGGCATAACTATTGTAGCACAACCAAAAGACATGATAAGTTTTATCTTACATCTTAAACCCCAGCATTCCGGGGTAGAATTTAACGAACTTAAAGTTTTGAGGCAACAGATAGAGGGGACACAGGATATAAAGTTCAGGCAGTGGGAGGCTGCGCGCCGGCCTCAGGAGCTTCCGGAGGAGCATCGCCTTCTTCCGGATCAACCGCGTCCTCTTCGGCGTCCTCATCCTCCTCGTCCTCGATGACTCCTTCGTCGTCGGAAATTGCATCCTTGACGTCGGGGGGAGGAGGGATGAAGGTGCGCACGTGGGCGAACTCGGCGATGTGGTAGGCGCGGTCCTGGCGCTTGCCGACGCGAACCAGATCCTTGTCAGCAGGCGAGTCGCCACGGAGGGCATGGAATGCGTCAAAATCTAGGTCGTCATACCAGGAGCAGGCGATGCGCATCGCTGCATCCGCTCCGGCACGAGCCGCTGAGCACTTCCACTCCCGGATCTTCCGGCCTGCGTCCCTTAGGCGATCGGCGGTGAGCGTGACATTGGCAGGCACCGGCTCCTCAGGCCACAGCACTTTGCAGATTTGGATGGCCACTTCCGGAAGATCAGCAAGATGCCGATCCACGGAGCGCATGTGCTGGACCCGGGCGGAAAGCGCAACCAGATGGTCATATGGATCCCAGGGCGCATCCGGGTTGGTCATTTCCTGTTCCGCCCTGCGTTCCGCCACCTTCTTGTGCGCATGCGCCTGGGAGTCCGGAAAGAGCCCTACAAGAAAAAATAAAAAAGATAAGGACATGCTACCGGAAGATGTAAGCTTATAAGCAAGAAACGGAAAAAAGGCTTACTGAGGGCCAGCGCATCAGTTTGTACAACCAGCCGGTCGTACTCCCGTTGCTCATCCTTCAGGAGAGCAAGCCGGTCCTGCGCTGCCTTCCGCGCCACGGTTTCCTCATCCAGCTCTGTCCGCAGCACAGCAGTGGAGTTCGTATACTCCTTCAGGGCTTCATCTAGTTTAGCCTCTGCTGCGGCCTTGGTCTCCTCGAGCTCCCGCGCGTGCCGGAGCCCAGCCTGCATGGCCTGCTCTTTCACTTCGCGGTGCGCGGTGGCGAGCTGCTCCTTCTCGGCTGAAATCCGGAAAGGTCTTATTAACAAAGAAAAGTCTGGTATGGTAAAAGATGCAGAACAAGCAAAAACAGGAAATGGTACCTTGAAGCGCGGTGAGCTGAGCCTTGAGGGCCTCGATGGAGGCTTCCGGAACAGCTTAAGTGCAAAGAGTTTATCAGTACTAAAAGGGAAAAGCTGCCGGTAGAAAGAAGCCAGAGGCGCAAAAACTAACCTTGGCACTTGCCGTGGGCCTCGGACAGCTCCCGGTACTCCCACAACAGCTCCTCAAAGAGCTGCTTCCGGGTGTCCAGCGTGCTCTGTTCAAGTTAAAGGAGTTTTCGGTAAAAAAGATGCCGGCAAGGAAAACAAAGTTTTGCGCTAAGTGCTGCGCTCTCAACCCGAAACTCGGGGACTGGTTATGCCGGTTTTTTGAGTTTCTAACAAAGTTTCGCGCTAAATGCTGCGCTCTCAACCCGAAACTCGGGGACTGGCTATGCCGGTTTTTTGAATTTCTAACAAAGTTTCGCGCTAAGTGCTGCGCTCTCAACCCGAAACTCGGGGACTGGCTATGCCGGTTTTTTGAATTTCTAACAAAGTTTCGTGCTAAGTGCTGCGCTCTCAACCCGAAACTCGGGGACTGGCTATGCCGGTTTTTTGAGTTTCTAACAAAGTTTCGCGCTAAGTGCTGCGCTCTCAACCCGAAACTAGGGGACTGGCTATGCCGGTTTTTCATGTTTCTAACTAAGTTTCGCCAACTACGTTCTCAACCCGAAACTCGGGGACTGGGAGGATATATATAATCAGAGTCTAAAGAGAAAACCGGCGAAGATGTAAAAGAGTTCGAGGTTGTGCGGCTTACCATCACGTTGGTGCTGGCGTTGTGCCAAGCGTTGTCAAACTCCTTGGCCGCGCGCTGCAGCCGGCCAAAATGCTGTCCGGTGCTGCGAGGGCCGGAGGGGTCAACCACCGGAAGCTTATCCTTGCCGAGGCCCCGTGTCACCGGCGTCAGATCTGCCTGATTCCACTTTTCAGCGTAATCGAGCAGGTAGCCCAGGTCAGCTCCTTGGCGTTGGAACTCTGTGATCCGGCCTACCTGGGTAGAGGCCGTCTCAGAGGCAACCATGGCGGCCGCCGGTTTGCCGGCTGAGGTTGCCGGAGGAGGAGTTGGCGCAGATTTGGTTGGCGCAGGAGCTTCGGGAGCATCCTTTGCCGGGGCAGAGCTTGCCGGCGCGGATGAGTCCGGCGCGGCCTTGGAGGGGGAGGAGTCGGTAGTCTTCTTCTTATTTTTTTTTGGGACAGGAGGAATGATGGCGTGTATTTCACACGTTCGTTGGGCAACCCCAAGAGGAAGGTATGATGCGCACAGCAGCAAGTTTTCCCTCAGAAAGAAACCAAGGTTTATCGAACCAGGAGGAGCCAAGAAGCACGTTGAAGGTTGATGGCGGCGGGATGTAGTGCGGCGCAACACCGGAGATTCCGGCGCCAACGTGGAACCTGCACAACACAACCAAAGTACTTTGCCCCAACGAAACAGTGAGGTTGTCAATCTCACCGGCTTGCTGTAACAAAGGATTAACCGTATTGTGTGGAAGATGATTGTTTGCAGAGAAAATAGTAAAACAAGTATTGCAGCAGATTTGTATTTCAGTATTAAAGAATGGACCGGGGTCCACAGTTCACTAGAGGTGTCTCTCCCATAAGATAAAAGCATGTTGGGTGATAAAATTACAGTCGGGCAATTGACAAATAGAGAGGGCATAACAATGCACATACATGACATGATAAGTATAGTGAGATTTAATTGGGCATTACGACAAAGTACATAGACCGCCATCCAAGCTGCATCTATGCCTAAAAAGTCCACCTTCAGGTTATCATCCGAACCCCCTCCGAGTATTAAGTTGCTAACAATAGACAATTGCATTAAGTATGGTGCGTAATGTAATCAACAACTACATCCTCGGACATAGCGCCAATGTTTTATCCCTAGTGGCAACAAGCACAACACAACCTTAGAACTTTCGTCACTCGTCCTGGTGTCAATGCGGGCATGAACCCACTATCGAGCATAAGTACTCCCTCTTGGAGTTAAAAGTAAAAACTTGGCCAGAGCCTCTACTAGAAACGGAGAGCATGCAAGATCATAAACAACACATGTATAATAACTTGATAATTAACATGACATAGTATTCTCTATCCATCGGATCCCGACAAACACAACATATAGAATTACGGATAGATGATCTTGATCATGTTAGGCAGCTCACAAGATCCAACAATGAAGCACAATGAGGAGAAGACAACCATCTAGCTACTGCTATGGACCCATAGTCCAGGGGTAGACTACTCACTCATCACTCCGGGGGCGACCATGGCGGTGTAGAGTCCTCCGGGAGATGATTCCCCTCTCCGGCAGGGTGCCGGAGGCGATCTCCTGGATCCCCCGAGATGGGATCGGCGGCGACGGCGTCTCGGTAAGGTTTTCCGTATCGTGGCTCTCGATGCGGGGGTTTCGTCACGGAGGCTTTAAGTAGGCGGAAGGGCAAGTCAAGAGGCGGCACGGGGGCCCACACCATAGGCCGGCGCGGCCGGGGGTGGGGCCGCGCCGCCCTAGGGTTTGGCCACCCCGTGGCCCCTCTTCGTCTCGTCTTCGGACTTCCGGAAGCTTCGTGGAAAAATAGGCCCCCGGGCTTTGATTTCGTCCAATTCCGAGAATATTTCGTTACTAGGATTTCTGAAACCAAAAACAGCGAAAACAAAGAATCGGCACTTCGGCATCTTGTTAATAGGTTAGTTCCAGAAAATGCACGAATATGACATAAAGTGTGCATAAAACATGTAGGTATCATCAATAATATGGCATAGAACATAAGAAATTATCGATACGTCGGAGACGTATCAAGCATCCCCAAGCTTAGTTCCGCTCGTCCCGAGCAGGTAAAACGATAACAAAGATAATTTCGAAGTGATATGCCATCATAACCTTGATCATACTATTTGTAAACATATATAGTGGATGCAGCGATCAAAACAATGGTGATGACATGAGTAAACAGGTGAATCATATAGCAAAGACTTTTCATGAATAGTACTTCAAGACAAGTATTAATAAGTCTTGCATAAGAGTTAACTCATAAAGCAATAAATCAAAGTAAAGGTATTGAAGCAACACAAAGGAAGATTAAGTTTCAGCGGTTGCTTTCAACTTGTAACTTGTATATCTCATGGATAATAGTCAACATAGAGTAATATAACAAGTACAATATGTAAGTATGTAGGAATCAATGCACGGTTCACACAAGTGTTTGCTTCTTGAGGTGGAGAGAGATAGGTGAACTGACTCAACATAAAAGTAAAGAGAATGGTCCTTCAAAGAGGAAAGCATCGATTGCTATATTTGTGCTAGAGCTTTTATTTTGAAAACATGAAACAATTTTGTCAACGGTAGTAATAAGGCATATGAGTTATGAAAGTTATATCTTACAAGTTGCAAGTCTCATGCATAGTATACTAATAGTGCCCGCACCTTGTCCTAATTAACTTGGACTACCGGATCTTTGCAATGCACATGTTTTGACCAAGTGTCACAATGGGGTACCTCCATGCCGCCTGTACAAAGGTCTAAGGAGAAAGCTCGCATTTTGGATTTCTCGCTTTTGATTATTCTCAACTTAGACATCCATACCGGGACAACATGGACAACAGATAATGGACTCCTCTTTTATGCATAAGCATGTGGCAACAATTATTATTCTCATATGAGATTGAGGATATGTGTCCAAACTGAAACTTCCACCATGAATCATGGCTTTAGTTAGCGGCCCAAAGTTCTTCTCTAACAATACGCATGCTCCAACCATGAAGGTGGTAGATCTCTCTTGCTTCAGACAAGACGGACATGCATAGCAACTCACATGATATCCAACAAAGAATAGTTGATGGCGTCCCCGTAAACATGGTTACCGCTCAACAAGCAACTTAATAAGAGATAAAGTGCATAAGTACATATTCAATACCACAATAGTTTTTAAGCTATTTGTCCCATGAGCTATATATTGCAAAGGTGAATGATGGAATTTTAAAGGTAGCACTCAAGCAATTTACTTTGGAATGGCTGGTAAATACCATGTAGTAGGTAGGTATGGTGGACACAAATGGCATAGTGGTTGGCTCAAGTATTTTGGATGCATGAGAAGTATTCCCTCTCGATACAAGGTTTAGGCTAGCAAGGCTATTTGAAACAAACACAAGGATGAACGGTACAGCAAAACTCACATAAAAGACATATGGTAAACATTATAAGACTCCATACCGTCTTCCTTGTTGTTCAAAACTCAATACTAGATGTTATCTAGACTCTAGAGAAACCAAATATGCAAACCAAATTAGCAAGCTCTAAGTATTTCTTCATTAATGGGTGCAAAGTATATGATGCAAGAGCTTAAACATGAGCACAACAATTGCCAAGTATCAAATTATCCAAGACATTTTAGAGTTACTACATGTAGCATTTTCCAATTCCAACCATATAACAATTTAACGAAGGAGAAACTTCGCCATGAATACTATGAGTAGAACCTAAGGACATATTTGTCCATATGCAACAGCGGAGCGTGTCTCTCTCCCATAAAGTGAATGCTAGGATCCATTTTATTCAAACAAAACAAAAACAAAAACAAACCGACGCTCCAAGCAAAGTACATAAGATGTGGCCGAATAAAAATATAGTTTCAGGGGAGGAACCCGATAATGTTGTCGATGAAGAAGGGGATGCCTTGGGCATCCCCAAGCTTAGACGCTTGAGTCTTCTTAATATATGCAGGGGTGAACCACCGGGGCATCCCCAAGCTTAGAGCTTTCACTCTCCTTAATCATATTGCATCATACTCCTCTCTTGATCCTTGAAAACTTCCTCCACACCAAACTCGAAACAACTCATTAGAGGGTTAGTGCATAATAAAAATTCACATGTTCAGAGGTGACACAATCATTCTTAACACTTCTGGACATTGCATAAAGCTACTGGACATTAATGGATCAAAGAAATTCATCCAACATAGCAAAAGAGGCAATGCGAAATAAAAGACAGAATCTGTCAAAACAGAACAGTCCGTAAAGATGGATTTTATTAGGCCACCAGACTTGTTCAAACGAAAATGCTCAAATTTAATGAAAGTTGCGTACATATCTGAGGATCATGCTCGTAAATTGGCATAATTTTCTGAGCTACCTACAGGGAGATAGACCCAGATTCGTGACAGCAAAGAATTCTAAAACTGCGCAGTAATCCAAATCTAGTACTTACTTTTCTATCAAAGACTTTACTTGGCACAACAAAACTTAAAACTAAGATAAGGAGAGGTTGCTACAGTAGTAAACAACTTCCAAGACACAAAATAAAAACAAAGTACTGTAGGTAAAAACATGGGTTGTCTCCCATAAGCGCTTTTCTTTAACGCCTTTCGGCTAGGCGCGAAAGTGTAACTCAAGTAACATCAAAAGATGAAGCATCAACATCATAATTTGTTCTAATGATAGAATCATAAGGTACCTTCATTCTCTTTCTAGGGAAGTGTTCCATACCTTTCTTAAGAGGAAATTGATATTTAATATTACCTTCCTTCATATCAATAGTAGCACCAACGGTTCGAAGAAAAGGTCTTCCCAATATAATGGGGCAAGATGCATTGCATTCAATATCCAAGACAACAAAATCAACGGGGACAAGGTTATTGTTAACCATAATATGAACATTATCAACTTTTCCCAAAGGTTTCTTTTTAGCATTATCAGCGAGATTAACATCCAAATAACAATTCTTCAATGGTGGCAAGTCAAGCATATCATAGACTTTTTTAGGCATAACAGAAATACTTGCACCAAGATCACATAAGGCATTACAATCAAAATCTTTGACTCTCATTTTAATGATGGGCTCCCAACCATCCTCTAGCTTTCTAGGAATAGAAGTTTCAAGTTTTAGTTTCTCTTCTCTATCTTTTATGAGAGCATTTGTAATATGTTTTGTGAAAGCCAAATTTATAGCACTAGCATTGGGACTTTTAGCAGGTTTTTGCAAGAACTTTATAACTTCAGAGATATGGCAATCATCAAAATCTAAATCATTACAATCTAAAGCAATGGGATTATCATCCCCAAGGTTGGAAAAAATTTCAGCAGTTTTATCACAAGCAGTTTCAGCAGTTTTAGCAGTTTCAGGTAATTTTGCGCGCTTTGCACTAAGAGTAGAAGCTTTGCTAACACCAATTATTTTATCATGGATAGTAGGAGGTGTAGCAACGTATGAATCATTAGCATTGCTAGTGGTGGTAATAGTCCAAACTTTAGCTACATTTTCCTTTTTAGCTAGTTTTTCATTTTCTTCTCTATCCCACCTAGCACGCAGTTCAACCATTAATCTTATATTCTCATTAATTCTAACTTGGATGGCATTTGCTGTAGTAACAATTTTATTTTCAATATCCCTATTAGGCATAACTTTCGATTTCAAAAGATCAACATCAGAGGCGAGACTATCAACTCTAGAAACAAGAATATCAATTTTATTGAGCTTTTCCTCAACAGATTTGTTAAAGGCAGTTCGTGTACTAATAAATTCTTTAAGCATGGCCTCAAGTCCAGGGGGTGTATTCCTATTATTGTTGTAAGAATTCCCATAAGAATTAGCATAACCGTTACCATTATTATAAGGATATGGCCTATAGTTATTACTAGAATTGTTCCGATAAGCATTGTTGTTGAAATTATTATTTTTAATGAAGTTTACATCAACATGTTCTTCTTGGGCAACCAATGAAGCTAATGGAACATTATTAGGATCAACATTAGTCCTATCATTCGCAAGCATAGACATAATAGCATCAACTTTATCATTCAAGGAAGAGGATTCTTCAACAGAATTTACCTTCTTACCTTGTGGAGCTCTTTCCGTGTGCCATTCAGAGTAATTAACCATCATATTATCAAGAAGCTTTGTTGCTTCACCAAGAGTGATGGACATAAAGGTACCTCCAGCAGCTGAATCCAATAAATTCCGTGAAGAAAAATTTAGTCCTGCATAGAAGGTTTGGATGATCATCCAAGTAGTCGGTCCATGGGTTGGGCAATTTTTAACCGAGAGATTTCATTCTTTCCCAAGCTTGAGCAACATGTTCATTATCTAATTGTTTAAAATTCATTATGCTACTCCTCAAAGATATAATTTTAGCAGGGGGATAATATCTACCAATAAAAGCATCCTTGCATTTAGTCCATGAATCAATACTATTCTTAGGCGAGAGATAGCAACCAATCTTTAGCTCTTCCTCTTAATGAGAAAGGGAACAATTTTAATTTTATAATGTCACCATCTACATCTTTATATTTTTGCATTTCACATAGTTCAACAAAATTATTGAGATGGGCAGCAGCATCATCAGAACTAACACCGAGAAAATTGCTCTCGCATAACAAGATTAAGTAAAGCAGGTTTAATTTCAAAGAATTCTGCTGTAGTAGCAGGTGGAGCAATAGGTGTGCATAAGAAATCATTATTATTTGTGCTAGTGAAGTCACACAACTTAGTATTTTCAGGGTTGGCCATTTTAGCAACAAGTAAATAAAGCAAACTAGATAAAGTAAATGCAAGTAAACTAATTTTTTTGTGTTTTTGATATAGAGTGCAAGACAATAAATAAAGTAAAGCTAGCAACTAATTTTTTTGTGTTTTGATATAATGCAGCAAACAAAGTAGTAAAATAAAATAAAGCAGGACAAAAACAAAGTAAAGAGATTGAGAAGTGGAGACTCCCCTTGCAGCGTGTCTTGATCTCCCCGGCAACGGCGCCAGAAAATATGCTTGATGGCGTGTATTTCACACGTTCGTTGGGCAACCCCAAGAGGAAGGTATGATGCGCACAGCAGCAAGTTTTCCCTCGAGAAAGAAACCAAGGTTTATCGAACCAGGAGGAGCCAAGAAGCACGTTGAAGGTTGATGGCGGCGGGATGTAGTGCGGCGCAACACCGGAGATTCCGGCGCCAACGTGGAACCTGCACAACACAACCAAAGTACTTTGCCCCAACGAAACAATGAGGTTGTCAATCTCACCGGCTTGCTGTAACAAAGGATTAACCGTATTGTGTGGAAGATGATTGTTTGCAGAGAAAATAGTAAAACAAGTATTGCAGACAGATTTGTATTTCAAGTATTAAAGAATGGACCGGGGTCCACAGTTCACTAGAGGTGTCTCTCCCATAAGATAAAAGCATGTTGGGTGAACAAATTACAGTCGGGCAATTGACAAATAGAGAGGGCATAACAATGCACATACATGACATGATAAGTATAGTGAGATTTAATTGGGCATTACGACAAAGTACATAGACCGCCATCCAACCGCATCTATGCCTAAAAAGTCCACCTTCGAGGTTATCATCCGAACCCCTCCGAGTATTAAGTTGCTAACAACGAGACAATTGCATTAAGTATGGTGCGTAATGTAATCACCAACTACATCCTCGGACATAGCGCCATTGTTTTATCCCTAGTGGCAACAAGACAACACAACCTTAGAACTTTCTCGTCATCGTCCCGTGTGTCAATGCAGGCATGAACCCACTATCGAGCATAAGTACTCCCTCTTGGAGTTAAAAGTAAAAACTTGGCCAGAGCCTCTACTAGAAACGGAGAGCATGCAAGATCATAAACAACACATGTATAATAACTTGATAATTAACATGACATAGTATTCTCTATCCATCGGATCCCGACAAACACAACATATAGAATTACGAGATAGATGATCTTGATCATGTTAGGCAGCTCACAAGATCCAACAATGAAGCACAATGAGGAGAAGACAACCATCTAGCTACTGCTATGGACCCATAGTCCAGGGGTAGACTACTCACTCATCACTCCGGAGGCGACCATGGCGGTGTAGAGTCCTCCGGGAGATGATTCCCCTCTCCGGCAGGGTGCCGGAGGCGATCTCTCGGATCCCCCGAGATGGGATCGGCGGCGACGGCGTCTCGGTAAGGTTTTCCGTATCGTGGCTCTCGGTACCGGGGGTTTCGTCACGGAGGCTTTAAGTAGGCGGAAGGGCAAGTCAAGAGGCGGCACGGGGGCCCACACCATAGGCCGGCGCGGCCGGGGGTGGGGCCGCGCCGCCCTAGGGTTTGGCCACCCCGTGGCCCCTCTTCGTCTCGTCTTCGGACTTCTGGAAGCTTCGTGGAAAAATAGGCCCCTGGGCTTTGATTTCGTCCAATTCCGAGAATATTTCGTTACTAGGATTTCGAAACCAAAAACAGCGAGAAAACAAGCAATCGGCACTTCGGCATCTTGTTAATAGGTTAGTTCCAGAAAATGCACGAATATGACATAAAGTGTGCATAAAACATGTAGGTATCATCAATAATATGGCATAGAACATAAGAAATTATCGATACATCGGAGACGTATCAAGGAACCAGAGGTTCCGCCTTCCCGGCATCTTCGGTGACGGCGCCGGTGTTGCTAGCGCCGGTGTCTTGGGCTTCTGGAGGGGGGACAATATCCTCCTCCGCACGGTGATCTGAAGGTTTAGGGACCGCGCGCCGCGAACTTGTGTTGCCCCCCAAAGGGGAGGCAGAAGGATTGCCGACACCAGACGGTGCCGGACTTGGCTAAGGAGGAGGTGAGGTCCTCGCGGTTCCCTCAGAGGTCTCCGGCCTCATGCCAGAGGAGGTCTTAGATATCTTCAAGGCAGGCCTGAAAAAGATAGAGAAAAAACAAGTTCAGAAAAGGCAACCGGAAAAGGAGAATCATAAAGCAAAGAGCAAAGAGAAAAATAGAAAGTGAAATCGGAAACTTACCCGGTAGCCACCGCCATCTCCCGTTTCCGGTAGTGCTTGGTGGAGACCTTTCTCCCGCCAATAACTTCCTGCCGGGAGCGTTTGGAGGGAGGAGCCTCGCTGGAACCGGCCTCGGGTGTGGGCGCCTTCTTCTTGCGGCCTTGAGAGGTGAGCTTCTCAAGAAACTCGTGGCCTACCTCGGCCTGCATCAGAACAACGCGCTCCACAACCTGTGGGTTGGCGCTGGCTGAGGGAGCATCTACAGAAAGGTGATACATGAGAAAGCGAAAGATCAAAATACCTCAAGTACGGTAACCTCATCATCCGAACCGGAGTCCTTGCCAAAAAAATTACCGGGGCGAGGAGTATGGGTGCGGCCCATCTTGTTCTTGGTCCAGACCACGTAAGGGTCCGGATCTACTTCGTCCAAGTAACGCCTCTTGCAAGGGGCTCGAGCTTCAGCGTCGATGCGAGGAAACCGATCGCGGGCCTGAAGAAGAAAAAGACAGTGAGCTACACATCAAAAGTATACCGGAAACACAATCCGGATTGCTTAAGTTCTTACTTCGGCAGTTGGGGGATTCTTGGCACAAAGAGGAAGAAAGCCCCACTCCCAATCTAGAGGCATTTCCGTGTTACAAATCTGCCTGGCTTTGAGCTCTATGTCCTCTTTGCTCAGGGGAAAGCCGGTGATTTTGGTGGGATCGCGGGGGCCGATCATTTGGCTCATCTTGTGAGCCCGGCGCTGAAGGGGAAGCACCCGACGTGAGATAAACACGCGGATGATATCGTCGGAGCAGATCTTCGTCTCCTTCTTGAGCTTCTCGAGGAAGCGAACAACCCGGTTGGTTTCAATATGATTGGTTCCCGGATTGAACCCCCAGTTGGTCCTCGTTGGTTTCGCCGGATCGTAGGCTGGCAGGTTGATGAAATCAGAGGAACCTTTATTCTTCACATAGAAGAAAGTCTCCTGCCAGGCCCGGCAGGAATCCAGGCCGGAGAACTTGAAGAAGGGGCTCCCCTGGCGGGAACCCACGATGCAGGAGCCGCATCGCACCGGAGGCTTGGGCTTAGGGATGTCTCTACCTTGGACCGAGTTGATCCGAAGGTTGAAGAAGCGGGCAAATGCTTCTTTTGTGGGAAGGAGGCCAGTGTAGGCCTCCATGAAAGAAACGTAGCAAGAAAGATAGAAGATGGCGTTGCCGGGAAGATGATGGGGTTGAAGTTTGTAGAAGTCAAGAAATTCACGAAAAAAGTCAGAGGCCGGAAGGCCGAAGCCGCGCTCGAAGTGAGAAACAAAAACAACGAACTCCCCAGGTTCAGGATCGGGTTCCACCTCGTCGCGTGGAATCCGGCATGATACTTGTGCCGGTATCCTCCGGGAGCGGTACAGCCAGTCAATATCCTGCCGCACCACGTATGAGCCTTTCCAGGCCCCGCGGGTGATGCTGAATAGATCCACTCCGGAACCTCGGCCGGAGCTGCTAGCTTCTTGACCTCTGCCGGAACCGGCCGCTGGAGCGGATGATGAGGCCTCCATCCGGGCTAGTTCAGCCGAGAGCCCACCGGAAGCTTCGCTTTGGTGGCTACTGGAGGCTGATTCGGAAAGATAGTCTTCGCTAGACATGCAAGTCGAAAGATGCCGGACTCTACCTAGAAACAAGTTTCCCAAAGCCCAGCTTTGCGCGAAGATCTACGAGTAAGAGGAAAAGCCAAGGAAAAGGAAGAAGTAAATACACTACCGGCCCAAGAGCCGGAAAGCAAAAGAGAAGAGGGCAAACGGGCATTGGGGCTCACCTGAGGCAGCGGGAGACGTGAGGAAGAGGGTCGCCGGAGGCGCAGCGGGCTCGCAGCCGTCGACGAAGGCCGGCGACGAAGAGGGGCGGAAGCCGCCGAAGAAAGCTCGAGGCAGCGGCGGCGAAAGAGCGTCGGAGGCTCTCGGCACAGTGGAGACCTTCAGCGCAGCGGAGTAGCGGCACTGGTTCGTCGGGAGCAGTGCTCTGGCGGCGACCGGCGGCGACGGGTGCACAAGGGGACGATGAGCTCTGTGCGCAGGAAAGGGGGCGAATGCAGAGAAGAAGACAAAGTGGAACCGCACCGCAGTTATATAGGAAGAGGAAGAAGTGGGCCGGCAACCGCTGGGCCGCGGCGGTTCGGTTCGTGGGCCGCCACGTGGCCTGCGGATACACGCGCCAAAAATACGAGGACACAGGGAGGCCACACGGATCCGGAACGGCTGCGCGGATCCGGTGCGGCGTCATAAATGCTGGCGCAGAAGACGAACCGAAGTGACCACTAACACTGTCGCGCGCCAGACACAGTGCGCATGTCACTAACAGGCGTTGTACCCGAGATATTCTCAACTTCGTCGAGGAGAGGTTTAATGATAGAGATACCGGAGAAAATCGGTACAAAGACATAAGTTCGGCAAAAACGCCGAAGAGTTTGATCCGGATTCCGGAAGGATTAAACCGGTACCTTGAGAAAAGAGAACCTGGCATGGTCTGTTGGATAGGATCCACCGGACTATACCAGCTTCGGGGACTAATGTCGGGGGGATGACCCCCGGTATGCCAAAGGCATGCCAAAACCGGATGGTTTTAGCCATCAAAGTACCGGTTTAAGTGTTATTCCGGATAACAAAGGTTGATTCAGAGAATCATACCGGTACCCCAGGAGGGGGATACCGGAACTAGCTAAGAGCCTACCGAAGTACCAGAACAGGCTACACTGTAGCACGTCGGCAAGACTAGTCAAAGATGCTCTCCAGAGCTAGAAGACAAAGATGAGCGAAGCACTTCAGCTTTAATCGAAGCCATGACGCCAAAGGCAAAGGATGACGTAAAAGGTGCCGGAGGATGTCACAGCTTCTGATTAAAGGCGTACCGGCATCACCGGTAGCAAAAGTAGTTTGTCTAGTCAAAGATCCCATTAGGGTTTCTTAGGGTTTCTTCCCCTGTAAGCCACCCTCTCCCCTATATAAGGAGAGGGGGCACACCCTTGCGCGGGTAGCTAAGGAAGTAACTGAGTACGTCCAGAGCGTTACGCTGTACACAGAAACCAGTAAGCTCTTATGACCAGGAAATAGAGAGATCTAGTGTTGTCTTTGCTCTTGAGTTCATCATCTTCTACCTTCGGCCAAGGCCAAGTTCTTGAGGAATCCATCCGGAAACCTCTCCCTCCATACCAAAAACCCTCCCCCGAATCCTCTAGCGTCCTTTCGGCCCCAAGATAAGCCAGCCCATGGCATCTGTCTGTTCACCACGACGACAGGAAGTGAAACCCAAATTTATTGATTCGACACAAGGGAAGCCAAAGAATATTTATAAGCTTTAACAGATGAGTTGTCAATTCACCTGGACTTCAAAATAGAATTTCTCGCAACATTTTATCAGTAGTAACAGTTTTATAGCAGTGGTGGTGGTGAAGTAACATCAGTAGCGAAATAAAAACAGTAGTAGCGATGATTGCAGTAGACAGCAGGATAAAAATATTGTAGGCACATGGATGGATGAACGGACGTTGCGTGAATGAGAGAGTCCATATAATAGCAAGACATAGGCATTGCAAATAATACTGATAAAAGCATCCTAGCATAATATAACCATAGGCGTGTGTTCCTATTTAGTCGTTTGTGCTCGCAATGAGAAACTTGCACGACATCTTTTGTCCTACCAGCCAGTTGCAGCGGGTCTCTAGGGAAACTACTGGTAATTAAGGTACTCCTTTTAATAGAGTACCGGAGCAAAGCATTAATAGTCCATGAACACACGTGATCCTCACATCATAGCCATCCCCTCCGGTTATCCCAATTTAAAGTCACTTTGGGACCTCGGGTTCCGGACAATAATATGTGTATACAACTTGCAGATATGATCAAAAACAATAATTATCCTCATGAATCAATAACATGTTCAGATCTGATATCATGGCACTCGGGCCCAAAGTGACAAGCATTAAGCATAGCAAGTTGCAACAATGTCAAAAATACTAACAACGGATACCAGGCACTATGCCCATAACAATCTTATAGCTATTACATGACCAATCTCATCCAATCCCTACCATACCCTACAGCCTAGAGCGGGGAATTACACACACATGGATGGGGGAATCATGGATGGTTGATGGAGAGGCGTCGGTGATGGTGTAAGGGTATATTGCCCCTATGTGTGGTTTTGGTAATGGGATTTCTATTTTCGTGCCCCTGGCTCCTTAGTTGTGCTCAGTTTTCCCCAGCCCTTTAGTTTTTCCTCAGTTTTCCCCAAGACCTTGTCTGAAACCCGCAGAAGGAGCTCAGACGGAAGGAATCCCGTTTAGTTGACATTGGTTGGTGCTGGCAAGTGGGGCCGCTGTTGGTGCCCCGCAGTGGACACGTCTTCACTTATCCAGATCATCATGGGACCCACAACTTGTCCACGTTAGTGCGCCGGACCCACATCTTAACTAGGTGACCGTTGCAAAATGGGAGCCCGAGCCAGCCCGTGCCCGTGCCATTGCTTCCCCTTTCTTTCCCCGCGCCCCATTGTTCTTCTTCTCCGCCAGCGGCAGCCCTTCTCCGGCAGGCGGGTGATGTCTAGTTTCTCTTCGACCTCCCGTTCTTCATGGCCGCAGTATGGACCCGTGCCTTTGACAAGATGCCCTGACTGCCCACGCCAGGAGCCTCTGAAGCGGTCGATCTGTAAGACGGACGAGAATGGCAACCGTGGACGTGAGTTCCTTGCATGCGAGAGCTTGCCATATAGAGAGGGGGATAAGGTTAGATCTCGCTCCAATTTCTCTGTTTTCTCTTGATTTTCTTGCTATTCCCTCGAATTTGGGATTTAGGGTTCCCGTTGTTGTTTTCAGATCCTGAAGAAATGCAGGCATTTCGAGTGGATTGATGTGTACGTTTGGAGGCTTCAATTGCAGGAATCAATTGGCGCTATTGGGGAGCGCAATTTGGGAGGGGGGGGACTTGCCGTAGAGAAGGCGGCGGAGAGAGGAGCCGTTCCGATTATGCCTAATGCTCCCAATGTAGGACTGGAGGAAGTGAAGGGAGAACTGAAGAAAATGAACAAGCAGTTAAGGCAGCTGATCGAGTTGAAGAAGCAAGCTAATTTGATGGCCGGTTGTTTTTTCTGTTGTATAATTGCGATCGGATTCTTATCATTGCTCACCAGGCGCTAGAAGTTGTTACAAGGGATACCTTGTTACAAATTCATTATTCAGTTACATGTACTTGTAGTTGTTTTCATAGTTAGTGTGTGCATTCACCGAAATTACCAACTATATTGGAATGCTAAAAAAAGTTGATAATTATACCACTTTTGGGCCGTTTCAAATTACTAAAACGCCAAAACTATATGGGATCCCCTAAAAGAAAAAGGAAAGCGAAAGATAGTTGATAATTGTTAGAGGGGTGACAATAATGCATTCACCGAAATCCGCAAATATGTATGCCTCATGTTTATACCAAAATTATACCACTTTTGGGCCGTTTCAAATTACCGAAACTATATGCCAAAACTATATCCCCTAAAAGAAAAAGGAAAGTGAAAGATGGTTGATAATTGTTAGAGGGGTGACAATAATGCATTCACCGAAATCCGCAAATATGTATGCCTCATGTTTATACCGAAATTATACCACTTTTGGGCCGTTTCAAATTACCGAAACTATATGCCAAAACTATATCCCCTAAAAGAAAAAGGAAAGCGAAAGATGGTTGATAATTGTTAGAGCGGTGACAATAATGCATTCACCGAAATCCGCAAATATGTATGCCTCATGTTTATACCGAAATTATACCACTTTTGGGCCGTTTCAAATTACCGAAACTATATGCCAAAACTATATCCCCTAAAAGACAAAGGAAAGCGAAAGATAGTTGATAATTGTTAGAGGGGTGACAATAATGCATCCACCGACAGAGAGAGAGAGGGGTGGCCACGAAGAGAGAGAGAGGGGTGGCCACGAAGAGACGGGGAGGGGTATACTGCCCGTTAGATCAGCTGATCAACGGTTCGTGGAGTCGATCCGTGTGACAACGGCTCAACCAATCCGGATAAGTTTGGGCTTCGAGAGCATTTGTGACAGAACTTGAGGGCAAAACTGAGTAGTACTAACAATCCAAGGGCACATAAATAGTAAATATACTAAGGGATTCAAACAAAAAGAATTACAAAATGAAAAATGCGTGTTTTCTACAATATAATTCATATTGGGCTACATAAAATTATTTGCAATTCAAATATACATGAGTGTGACAATTATGGCATCATTTAGACAAACTATGTTTTTGGGGAAGATGTTTTGCAAAGGGGTTTGAGTGGAAAACCATGCATCTTCATAGCTACACTAGTGATTCTGAGAAGTGGCAATTTGTGGTAAAACTTGATTTATATATGTTTGTTAAGGTTTTCTTGGTGGCAGATTGCGTACGAAGACTCCATGAGTAGGTGCCACTATGTTTTTATTTTTTTGATTTTTTTTGCGCATGAAATGAATCAATTAGATATGTTAATCTCATTTGTTGACTCTCTGTTGACTAGCTACTTGAGGGTAAAACTGAGTATATTGCACTTGCCAGTCTAAGTACTCGAGGGGAAAACTGAGTACAGATAAAATTTCTGTATAAGGCCCGAGGTCATAACTGAGTACACCAAACGTCCCACGGTTAGACTCGTGTCGCGGTGCACGCTGCAGCCGTGCATAGCGGACGCGTGTTGCGGTACACACCACCTTCGTCTTTATAGAGCCCTTTTTCTCTCCCTCGACGCACTTTCTCACTGCAACCGCCTCTCCTGTCCCATCATCTTCTCCACAACCGAAGAAAAAACCCCGAAGAAAACCGCCGGCGATGGAGAAGAATGAGATGCCCATTGTCGGCGCATCAGCCGCCGGCGCATCGGCCGCTGCCCCCGTCCAGGCCCCTGTCGCTGCTTCCAACGTAGCAGCCGGCGCATCAGCCCGCCGGCGTATCGGCCGCCGCCACCGTCCAGGCCCCCGTCGCTTGGGACCCGTACGAACCAGCGCCGTACGTCGCGCCGGAGAACCCCTACGACACCAAGCATCGTCGACGACGAGCCGGAGGTAACCCTTTGCTCCCTTGTTCTTATCCCATTTCAATCCTTTTGTGTTAGATCTAGCGTTATTAGGGTTCGTCTGTTCCTAGTTCAATCCATTTGTGTTAGATCTAGCGTTATTAGGGTGCGTCCGTTCCCTAGTTCAATCCATTTGTGATTTGCTTTTGTTTAAGATTTGTGCCGATGATGATGAATATTTGGGCACAAATTGATTCAGTGGTTTGGTCAGTATACAATTGGTGTGTACAAATTTGTTGTGCATGATCCGTGGTTTGCTGACTCAAATCCCGGATATAAGTGTGTCCAATGTAACCGAGGCTACCTCTTTTTTTCGAGCCCATATTATCATGCGTGATCTTTGTTCACTCTCTGTTCCATCATCGTTGCAATTGACTCCGTGTTTTTTGCACGATCTTTGGTGCTACGTGACAGGTGCAGAGCAGCGACGTCGACAGCGACGACGAGTCCTTCCACACCAAGACTTGTCACGTCCTCAGGAGGCTGCGGTCCGGCCATTACGATGTCCCCTTTGCTCGAGGCATTTACAAGTGCCCCTTCTGCAACAGGAAGCTCCGCGCCACCGACTTCAACTGCCTGGTGAACCATGCTGAATCCATTGGCAGATGCGGCGCTAGAGTTGGAACGACGGTGAACGTGCATGCGTTCATGGCCAAACACAAAGCACTTGGGATTCACCTGCGCAACCTCCGAGCGAGTCACGGGCGCAACTCTGGAGGCGTTGAACATGCCTACTCGCACTCTTCGTATGTGACTCGCTCTATCCGTAGAGCAGCTTAAATTCATGTAAAATGTAGCTTATGTTGTAGGGTTCTATCGGTACTACTCGTTGATCCGTCGTGAACATATCTATGCTATGTTGGCTGCTGTATGCAGCCTTATCCTATATTTTTTCTGGATTTGTGCCCTAGATTTCCTACCTGATTGGGTAAAAACGAAGGCATAAAGAAATGAATGTCGTTAAAAAACAGAAGGAGAAGCTGCTCTAGATTTGCTACCAATTTGGGCTATCAAATATGAATGAGATCGAGCGAGAGAGAGGAAAAAGGTACATTGAAAACTGCTAATCTGGGCGAAAGAGACAGAAACCACTCGTGCCCACGTCCCGGACCCACACGGCTCCACACGCTACGGCCCCACACGCTACGGCCCCACACGCTACGGCCCCACACGCTACGGCCCCACACGCTACGGCCACACAAACATGGTCTCGTCCTGTCCCACGCGGTTCCTTCCTACCAGCCCCACACGACGCGGCCCCACAAACGACACGACCCCACTCGTCAGCACGGAACGGTCAACTTAACGGAATCCTCGCCGTCCGAGCTGCTTCTGCTCCTTCTGCGGGTTTCAGACAAAGGCTAGGGTAAAACTGAGGAAAAACTAAGGAGCTGGGGAAAACTGAGCACAACTAAGGACCCGAGGGCACAGAAATAGAAATCCCTTTGGTAATTAGTGACAACCCCTATGGACTAATGTTTTCATTGAGTTTATATGAAGGAATATTCCATATATAGGTATTACTTGTATTCCATGTGTTGGATTCAAGTATGGATGCCATGAAGATAAAATATATACCTTGAGTATTGGCATCAAGATCATCGATTTGAAGACATATATTGTAATATCCCAGGATTCGAGACAATTGCGGCGTAGATTTTAGAAAGGGTTGTGCATTGCATCGCAAAACTAGGGGAAATTTCGCGCTTAATTGCATAAAACCTAAGAGGGAACAAGTTTCTCTCTCGACACCAGCTAGGGTTAGGGTTTCGAGAGTGCGACAAACTTGGACATGATCTCTTCTGAAACTAAGGTTTTGAGAAGAGAGGGGAAACATTTCATATCTTATCTTAAGTTTGAGTTGGAAATTCAAACTCAAACCTCACTAAGTCAAATTATAATTCAAATAAAGAATAATTCATATAATAATATTATAAATTGGAAAATTATGAATATAAAAGAATACAAATAAATATGAAAAGCTCATTAGAGAAATTTGAGCTTTATTGATCATCATACACAATTTACATTGTCTTTACAATATTCATATGAATTAAATATTACATAACACATTCCAGAAATTAGTAAATGAAAAGAAAAGAAAGATTACAATGAATAGTGTAACTAGCTAAACTACATTATGATCTTCATCTTGATTTCTTGATCAACAAGAGGATTGAGACATTCTTGATCATCGCTTTGATCCCTGCAAATACAAACATCAAAGAAGAAAAGCACATTAGGCCAAGTGGAAGGTTACTCAAGAAATGAGAATTGGGAGAGATAATATCAACTCTGCTGAGCTCATCCATAGGACACAAGTACCAACCATGAACAGTTAAGCAGCTCACAAGGTGCGATGCATGTACACCAGCACACATGAACAGGGGAGGAGTCACCACACACACAACCTTGCTGTCGACCAAAGGAGTAACCAGAGAGGGGGTATAAAACCTTTTCAAGCCAACCCCTAGATGCTCATCGACATCAGCCTCTCAGGGTAAGAACAACAAGAACTGATAGAACAGGAAGAACACCAATCCACCAAAACCATCCACCAACAATTCCACCAAGAATTGTTTGCTATTGATCAAGAGATGGTGAAGTAATCCAAGCACCAGCCAACCAGGAGGAGAAGAGCAAGCATCAACATATCACAGAAGCAAAAACCTCCACAACAACACAATTTCTAGGAGCTGGAGTGAGGTATACATAAATCCATGAGCAAGCACTGGTTTTGCTCATAAATAAGCATGTGCATCACACACACACACAAGCCAGAGGGTATGATTACCCAGTTTGCATCATCATATGGTGTTAAACCACTTGATGTTGGTGTTATCACCAGAATTTGACCGGATCAGAGGTGGGCCGCGATTAAGATGGGCTTGAAGAATATACATGGAAGGAATACATGAATCGGCCTTGTATACAAAGTGTGGGCTAGTTTGCCCGTGTATCTGTAAATATAGTAGGATACGTGTCGGTTAGATAGAATTTGGCTCGTGCACGGTTGGGATTATTCCCACGTTAGAAAGTCTACGGACTATAAATATGTATCTAGGGTTATTGAGAAAAACAACAATCACGTTCACCACAAACCAATCTAGGCGCATCGCCAACTCCCTTGTTCCGAGGGTTTCTTCCGGGTAAGCATCATGCTGCCTAGATCGCATCTTGCGATCTAGGCGATGACACGTTTATTCGCTGTTCATGCGTTGCTCGTGCTGAAGCCTTGTTGATGGCGAGCAACGTAGTTATCATAGATGTGTTAGGGTTAGCATTGTTTCATCGTATCATATGCTTTCGTCCGTGCAACCCTTAGACGTCTAGCCGCTCTTACACCTATCTTAGGTGTAAGGGCGGCACCTCGCTTGATCATTATTTAGTAGATCCGATCTGTTATGATTGCTCCTTGTTCTTCAAGGATTAGTTTAATATCTGCATAGTTAGGCCTTACAAACGGGTTGAAGGATCCAGTGGCACGTAGGGTGTAGTTTGCTAGCCCTAGACAGGATGTTCCGGGGAGCAACTTCATGTTGGTTTTTAGGCCTTGTCTAGGGTCAGTTTATGATCACCGTGCGTGGCCGCCAGGCTCAATCACGCGTAGGATGTTCCGATTATGTGGTGAAAACCCCAAATCGTCGTAGGTCGTTTTAGCTTTATATTGATCAAGCAGGACCACCATGTGATCGTACACCTCGTACGAATCATGGATGGATCGGCTCCCTGAGCCAATTCACAGGACAACCTGAGAGCCGATCGAGGCTCGTATTTAATGTTTACGTGTATGCCATGCAGGAAACTAAGCGAAGCAAATCCATCACCTTCCTGACCAGGTATAGGTCGGTGGCACGCCCTTGCACCGAGCATCGGACGTGCGTGCCGAGGCTTTGCGGGCCGTCGCTCGAGGGACCGGGGCCAGCCGCAGTCCCGGGAGCCTCCCGGCTCTACCTGTGTTGCACGTCGCTGCTCGCCGGTGGGTTTCGACCGCAACACATTCTCGGCACGCCCGGTGGGACAGTCTTCGACATCAACCGCATCGCCATCTACATCCGAGATGGCGGAAGGTACTCCCGATCACGTACGAAGATCCGACCGAGGAGCTCAAGAAGAAGTATGACGAGGTCAAAGCGATCCTCGAAGCCGACCTCATCGGCTCTTTCCGGAGAACCCGCTCACACGGCATCGGGTGGAAAGGGTTCTCACCTGAAGGCGCGCTCGATGGAGTAGACCTGTCCGCCCCGTCAGAAGAGCGCACCAGGTCTCTGCGTCAGGAGATTAATTTCATGGTAGCTCATTCGCTGCACCGCCATTCTGAGAGCCTGGTGAACACTTTGGAGCGTGTCGCCCTTCGGGTGATCCAGGAAATCATGAGGCATTAGTACTCTCCGTCAGGACCAGCTCTAGGGACTTGATGTCTACGTTCCCCCTCCTTTCCTGTAGACAGTGTTGGGCCTCCAAGAGCAGAGGTTTGTAGAACAGCAGCAAGTTTTCCCTTAAGTGGATCACCCAAGGTTTATCGAACTCAGGGAGGAAGAGGTCAAAGATATCCCTCTCATGCAACCCCGCAACCACAAAGCAAGAAGTCTCTTGTGTCCCCAACACACCTAATAGGTGCACTAGTTCGGCGAAGAGATAGTGAAATATAGGTGGTATGAATAAGTAGCAACGGTGCCGTAAAAGTGCTTTGCCCGGGACAATAAACAAGCAGTAGTAACGCAGCAGTAGTAACGCAGAGAAACAAGTAAACAAGCAGCGATAGCGATATTTAGGAACAAGGCCTAGGGATTACACTTTCACTAGTGGACACTCTCAACATTGATCACATAACAGAATAGATAAATGCATACTCTACACTTTTGTTGGATGATGAACACATTGCGTAGGATTACACGAACCCTCAATGCCGGAGTTAACAAGCTCCACAATAATGCTCATATTTTAGTAACCTTTAGTGTAAGATAGATCAAAAGACTAAACCAAGTACTAACATAGCATGCACACCGTCCCCTTCATGCATATGTAGGAGGAATAGATCACATCAATATTATCATAGCAATAGTTAACTTCGCAATCTACAAGAGATCATGATCATAGCATAAACCAAGTACTAACACGGTGCACACACTAATCACCTTTGCACACGTGCAGGAGGAATAAAACTACTTTAATAACATCACTAGAGTAGCACATAGAATAGTAGTGATACAAAACTCATATGAATCTCAATCATGTAAAGCAGCTCATGAGATTATTGTATTGAGGTACATGGGAGAGAGATGAACCACATAGCTACAGCGGAGCCCTCAGCCTCGGGGTGGATTACTCCCTCCTCATCATGGAGGCAGCGATGGCGGTGAAGATGGCGGTGAAGACGGCGGTGGAGACGGCTCCGGGGCAATTCCCCGTCCCGGCAGGGTGCCGGAACGCAGACTTCGTCCCCCGGATTGGAGTTTCGCGATGTGGCGGCGCCCCTGGAGTCTTTCTGGAGGTTCGTCTTTTCTGTCGATGTTTTTAGGTCACGACGGCTTAAATAGGCGAAGAGTCGGAGTCGGAGGGGCCACGGGCTGCCCAAACCATAGGGGGGCGCCCCCCCCTGGCCGCGCCGGGGTGTGGTTTGGTGGCCCTGTCCCCTTCTCTGGCAGTTCTCGTGTGTTCTGGATGGTTCCGGGAAAAATAGGAACCCTGGCGTTGATTTCGTCCGATTCCGAGAATATTTCGTTACTAGGATTTCTGAAACCAAAAACAGCAGAAAACGAGAACCGGCACTTCGGCATCTTGTTAATAGGTTAGTTCCAGTAAAATGCACGAATATGACATAAAGTGTGCATAAAACATGTAGGTATCATCAATAATATGGCATAGAACATAAGAAATTATCGATACGTCGGAGACGTATCAAGCATCCCCAAGCTTAGTTCCGCTCGTCCCGAGCAGGTAAAACGATAACAAAGATAATTTCTGAAGTGATATGCCATCATAACTTTGATCATACTATTTGTAAACATATGTAGTGAATGCAGCGATCAAAACGATGGTAATGACATGAGTAAACAACTGAATCATAAAGCAAAGACTTTTCATGAATAGTACTTCAAGACAAGTATTAATAAGTCTTGCATAAGAGTTAACTCATAAAGCAATAAATCAAAGTAAAGGCATTGAAGCAACACAAAGGAAGATTAAGTTTCAGCGGTTGCTTTCAACTTGTAACATGTATATCTCATAGATAATTGTCAACATAGAGTAATATAACAAGTGCAATATGCAAATATGTAGGCATCAATGCACAGTTCACACAAGTGTTTGCTTCTTGAGGTGGAGAGAAATAGGTGAACTGACTCAACATAAAAGTAAAAGAGAATGGTCCTTCAAAGAGGAAAGCATTGATTGCTATATTTGTGCTAGAGCTTTTATTTTGAAAACATGAAACAATTTTGTCAACGGTAGTAATAAAGCATATGAGTTATGTACATTATATCTTACAAGTTGCAAGTCTCATGCATAGTATACTAATAGTGCCCGCACCTTTACCTAATTAACTTGGACTACCGGATCTTTGCAATGCACATGTTTTGACCAAGTGTCACAATGGGGTACCTCCATGCCGCCTGTACAAAGGTCTAAGGAGAAAGCTCGCATTTTGGATTTCTCGCTTTTGATTATTCTCAACTTAGACATCCATACCGGGACAACATGGACAACAGATAATGGACTCCTCTTTAATGCATAAGCATGTGGCAACAATTATTATTCTCATATGAGATTGAGGATATATGTCCAAACTGAAACTTCCACCATGAATCATGGCTTTAGTTAGCGGCCCAAAGTTCTTCTCTAACAATATGCATGCTCCAACCATAAAGGTGGTAGATCTCTCTTACTTCAGTACAAGACGGACATGCATAGCAACTCACATGATATTCAACAAAGAATAGTTGATGGCGTCCCCGTAAGCATGGTTATCGCACAACAAGCAACTTAATAAGAGATAAAGTGCATAAGTACATATTCAATACCACAATAGTTTTTAAGCTATTTGTCCCATGAGCTATATATTGCAAAGGTGAATGATGGAATTTTTAAAGGTAGCACTCAAGCAATTTACTTTGGAATGGCGGATAAATACCATGTAGTAGGTAGGTATGGTGGACACAAATGGCATAGTGGTTGGCTCAAGTATTTTGGATGCCCGAGAAGTATTCCCTCTCGATACAAGGTTTAGGCTAGCAAGGTTATTTGAAACAAACACAAGGATGAACGGTACAGCAAAACTCACATAAAAGACATATTGTAAACATTATAAGACTCCATACCGTCTTCCTTGTTGTTCAAAACTCAATACTAGATATTATCTAGACTCTAGAGAAACCAAATATGCAATCCAAATTAGCAAGCTCTAAGTGTTTCTTCATTAATGGGTGCAAAGTATATGATGCAAGAGCTTAAACATGAGCACAACAATTACCAAGTATCAAATTATCCAAGACATTATAGCAATTTACTACATGTATCATTTTCCAATTCCAACCATATAACAATTTAACAAAGAAGAAACTTCGCCATGAACACTAAAAGATAAAGCGAAGAACACATGTGTTCATATGAACCAGCGGAGCGTGTCTCTCTCCCACACAAGCATTTATTCAAACAAAAACAAAAACAAAAGCACACGTACGCTCCAAGTAAAGTACATAAGATGTGGCCGAATAAAAATATAGTTTCAAGAGAAGGAACCTGATAATTTGTCGATGAAGAAGGGGATGCCTTGGGCATCCCCAAGCTTAGATGCTTGAGTCTTCTTGAAATATGCAGGGATGAACCACCGGGGCATCCCCAAGCTTTGAGCTTTCACTCTCCTTGATCATAGTATATCATCCTCCTCTCTTGACCCTTGAAAACTTCCTCCACACCAAACTCGAAACAAACTCATTAGAGGGTTAGTGCATAATCAAAAACTCACATGTTCAGAGGCGACACAATCATTCTTAACACTTCTGGACATTGCTCAAAGCTACTGGAAGGTAATGGAACAAAGAAATCCACCCAACACAGCGAAAGAAGCAATGCGAAATAAAAGGCAGAATCTGTCAAAACAGAACAGTCCGTAAAGACGAATTTTAAAAGGGCACCAGACTTGCTCAAATGAAAATGCCCAAATTGAATGAAAGTTGCGTACATATCTGAGGATCACTCACGTAAATTGGCATAATTTTCTGAGTTACCTACAGAGAATTAGACCCAGATTCGTGACAGCAAAGAAATCTGTTTCTGCGCAGTAATCCAAATCTAGTATTCACTTTACTATCAAAGACTTTACTTGGCACAACAAAACACAAAACTAAGATAAGGAGAGGTTGCTACAGTAGTAAACAACTTCCAAGACACAAATATAAAACAAATTACTGTAGCAAAATATCACATGGGTTATCTCCCAAGAAGTTCTTTCTTTATAGCCGTTAAGATGGGCTCAGCAGTTTTAATGATGCACTTGCAAGAAATAGTATTTGAAGCAAAAAGAGAGCATCAAGAGGCAAATTCAAAACACATTTAAGTCTAACATGCTTCCTATGCAGAGGCATCTTGTACACAAATGAATTCATGAAGAACAAAGTGACAATCATAAGAGGATAGAACAAAAGTAGCTTCAAGATTCTCAACATAAAGAGGGGAAACTTAATATTATTGAAATGCATATAACCATATTTCCCTCTCTCATAATAACTTTCAGTAGCATCATTGATGAAATCCACAATATACCCATCACTTAAAACATTCTTATCATGGTTCATATGCATAGAAGTATCATTAAATTTGGCATAAGAAGAGTTATTCTCATTAATAGTAATTGGAGTAAGATTATTATCAAGAATTTGAACATGGTGAACAAATTGCATATTAAGGGAATTGTTTTTAGTAATCCAATCATGACTATGACAAGTTTCATAAGGATAGTTAGAACCTATATCATAGCATTCTTTATAATAATCATCGAGAGATCGGGGCACGAGTGTCATCATAGGAAATAGAATAGTTATCTTTCACGGTCGGTTTATCTGTGTCCACACCATCATTGTTATTAGAAGGAGATGTATCAAGAACATAATTACCAGTAGCTAAAGGATTTTCAAACACCTCTTCCCCAAGCTTAGAGCTTTCTATATCATTATGGGAGGAAGCATGGATAGTACTGACACTATGGCAATTATTATCATCATTTTCAGAATTAGTTTCCCAGAGACTTGTAATATCAAAAGTAGTGTGCTCATTCAAATCATGATCACTAATGTATGTAAAGGGCATAGGAAGATCATCGTATTCAGATTCATTGTCACAATAATCATTAGGAGCAACATACTTACGGTTACCTAGCGTTATCTCATTCACGCGGGGATACGCCGTTACCTCTTTCTTTTTATTCTCCTTCTTCTTCTTCTTCTTCTTCTTCTTCTTCTTCTTCTTCTTCTTCTTCTTCTTCTTCTTCTTCTTCTTCGTTCCCTTCTTCTTCTTCTTCTTCTTCTCTTCCTTCTCCTCGTTCCCTTCTTTAGGAGGAAGAGGTTTGAAGGGTGGCTTGTCCGCATAACCTGATTTACTTCCAGAAACAATAGAAGAAACTTGGGAGGATCCCTCCTTTTCATTAATTAGTTGAAAACACACAGCGGTGCTATCATATTTTGGCAAGGTGTCATCTTCTAAAATATTTTGTATGTAAGTATTTGTATGGCTATTATCAATGCAATAAGAAAAACACCCATGCAGGACATCATCAATATCAAGATCACTCATATGTAACAAAGAGATTTTTCTCGACATTTCTTCACACCCCAAAAATAAAGTAAGTTCATCATGCTGGTTAGGAGTAATTTCATCATCACAATACAAATTTGCGGCACTTATTGGGTTCAAATTATCATTGGAGGGGCATTGAAAATTAAAATGACCCACTTCATGGCAAACTTCACAAATAAAAGGATAGAGGGAACAAACCTTTTTACCAAGATCATCTAGAGCCCTAAACCACTTTCTAGTTTTTTCATTAGCATGATGGATACAATATTCATCTTTGATTTGATTAATTCCACAAGGTCTATGTATTCCACAAAAATTAACATGCTTATAGGAAATAACATTCTTAGGAGTTTGAGCATGCTCATTACAATAATTAACAACAATTTCATTCTTCATGCAAGCCTCTTTAAAAGGTTCATGATACTTATCAAAATTCTTTTTAGGCAATTCAAAATGAGAAGCAAAGGCTTTATAAAGATTTGCAGCAACTTGAGATTCAAGACCATAAGTAGCACTAATATTTCGAAATTTATCGGTATCCATAAAAGTTTCAATGCATTCATAATCATAATTTATACCGACTCTTTACCTTTGTCGTTCTCCCAATCTTCGGCGTTCTCCTTAATCCGATCAAGAAGGTCCCTTTTAAACTCTTCTTTGTTGCGCGTGAATGATCCGGAACAAGTAGCATCCAAGCAAAGTCTTATCTTGAAGAGAAAGTCTCGCATAGAAATTATCAATAATGATATTACCCGGAAGCTCATGATTGGGGCATTTGAGCATTAAAGACTTCAATCTCTCCCATGCTTGGGCAATACTCTCTCCATCATGAGGCCAGAAATTATATATTCGGTTTCGGTCTTTGTGAATTTCACTTGGAGGATAGAATTTAGAATAAAATAGATGCACAATATCCTTCCAATCAAGAGAATGCTCATCCTTCAGCAGTTTATGCCAATGCGCCGCTTTACCAGTCAAAGACATAGAGAATAATTTCTTCTTCACTTCATCCGTAGAGATACCTGCACACTTGAATAACCCGCATAATTCATGCAAAAACAGTAAATGATCTCCAGGATGCACAGTTCCATCCCCTTCATAGCGGTTATCCATAACATGTTCAATAATTTTCATAGGTATTTTATATGGGATACTTTTAGTAGGTGCATTTAAAATATCACAAGCATCATTAGAGTTATCGCATATGGGAGATAAAGTATTATCAGAGCAAATTTTCTCACCTGAAGATGGGAAGCTAAAAAGATCACAAAAACTAGCTTCCCCAAGCTTAGACTTCTCCATAGTATTAGCAGTAATTGCATTCATACTAATAACATCGCTACTAGCATGCAAATGAGGTTCCATTGGTTTTTTAATGTTTGCACCAAACAATTCTAAATCAGGAAAAAGATTAAAGAGCTCACTAAATTTTTTGTTGTTTTCCATTATGCCTAACTAGTGTAAACAAGAAACAAAAAGATGCAATTGCAGGATCTAAAGGAAATAGCTTCGAGCACAAACACAATGGCGCCAGAAAAGTATCGTTACTCGGAACCGGAGTATGAGTGCCTTTTTACCTTTCCTCCCCGACAACGGCGCCGGAAAAGTGCTTGATGTCTACGTTCCCCCTCCTTTCCTGTAGACGGTGTTGGGCCTCCAAGAGCAGAGGTTTGTAGAACAGCAGCAAGTTTTCCCTTAAGTGGATCACCCAAGGTTTATCGAACTCAGGGAGGAAGAGGTCAAAGATATCCCTCTCATGCAACCCTGCAACCACAAAGCAAGAAGTCTCTTGTGTCCCCAACACACCTAATAGGTGCACTAGTTCGGCGAAGAGATAGTGAAATATAGGTGGTATGAATAAGTAGCAACGGTGCCAGAAAAGTGCTTTGCCCAGGACAGTAAACAAGCAGTAGTAATGCAGCAGTAGTAACGCAGTAAAACAGTAAACAAGCAGCGATAGCGATATTTAGGAACAAGGCCTAGGGATTACACTTTCACTAGTGGACACTCTCAACATTGATCACATAACGAGAATAGATAAATGCATACTCTACACTTTTGTTGGATGATGAACACATTGCGTAGGATTACACGAACCCTCAATGCCGGAGTTAACAAGCTCCACAATAATGCTCATATTTTAGTAACCTTTAGTGTAAGATAGATCAAAAGACTAAACCAAGTACTAACATAGCATGCACACCGTCCCCTTCATGCATATGTAGGAGGAATAGATCACATCAATATTATCATAGCAATAGTTAACTTCGCAATCTACAAGAGATCATGATCATAGCATAAACCAAGTACTAACACGGTGCACACACTAATCACCTTTGCACACGTGCAGGAGGAATAAAACTACTTTAATAACATCACTAGAGTAGCACATAGAATAGTAGTGATACAAAACTCATATGAATCTCAATCATGTAAAGCAGCTCATGAGATTATTGTATTGAGGTACATGGGAGAGAGATGAACCACATAGCTACAGCGGAGCCCTCAGCCTCGGGGGTGGATTACTCCCTCCTCATCATGGAGGCAGCGATGGCGGTGAAGATGGCGGTGAAGACGGCGGTGGAGACGGCTCCGGGGGCAATTCCCCGTCCCGGCAGGGTGCCGGAACAGAGACTTCTGTCCCCCGGATTGGAGTTTCGCGATGTGGCGGCGCCCCTGGAGTCTTTCTGGAGGTTCGTCTTTTCTGTCTATGTTTTTAGGTCACGACGGCTTAAATAGGCGAAGAGTCGGAGTCGGAGGGGCCACGGGCTGCCCAAACCATAGGGGGGCACCCCCCCCCCCGGCCGCGCCGGGGTGTGGTTTGGTGGCCCTGTCCCCTTCTCTCGGCGGTTCTCGTGTGTTCGGATGGTTCCGGGAAAAATAGGAACCCGGGCGTTGATTTCGTCCGATTCCGAGAATATTTCATTACTAGGATTTCGAAACCAAAAACAGCAGAAAACAGGAACCGGCACTTCGGCATCTTGTTAATAGGTTAGTTCCGTAAAATGCACGAATATGACATAAAGTGTGCATAAAACATGTAGGTATCATCAATAATATGGCATAGAACATAAGAAATTATCGATACGTCGGAGACGTATCAGGACTCACCAAGGAGAGATGCCACTTCAGTCCCGACCACCGCTGCCATTCGCGTTGGCAGCACCAGAAGTGCCGAGTTCACCGGCATACGTCGTCTACAAGATCGGTGGTGACCCTAGTGATTACCAGTTCTTGTATGAGGCGCCTAAGGAGATCCCTCACGGATACACGTGCGCATACGTGCCGGACCGCAGATGAATCGGGCACTCACGAACCGGACCGCAACAAGAGGGGACTTCTGGAACAGCAGGAGGGACTTCGGGAACAGATCTTGAGAAGCAGATGTGGCTAGCTAAGTATGCCACTCCGACGAACCTCCAGAGCTCAACTCCTGCAGTTGGCTTAGAGCTTGAGAAGAAAGCGTGGCTGGCTAAGTATGCCACTCCAGCGAATCTTCAGAGTTCGACTCCTGCAGCCAGCACCGCGGATCGGATCAAGTACAATCTTGAGAGACCAGTTCGGCATGGTGCCGAAAAGAAGGGCAATCGGCTATTCCAAGCCGTACCCCAACGAGTACGATTTGATCCCACTACCACCCAAATATCGGCTCCCCGATTTCTCCAAGTTTAGTGGATCGGATGGCTCCAGCTCAATCGAGCATGTGAGCCGATATTTGGCACAGCTCGGGCACGATCTCAAGCATCGGATGAGCTACGTGTGAGGTTCTTCGCACAGTCCCTCACAGGATCGGCTTTCGGGTGGTACACATCGCTGCCACCAGACTCAATCCGGACTTGGAAGCAGTTGGAAGAACAGTTCCACATGCAGTATCACTCAGAGGCTTCCGAGGCTGGCATTGCCGATCTAGCACAAGTGCGACAGAAGCGCGGAGAAACAGTGTCAGAATACATCCAGCGCTTCAGGACCGTTAGGAACCGATGCTATTCGGCTCGTGTGACTGAAAAGAAGCGATCGAGTTGGCGGTGGTGGGTCTCGCATCACCAATCAAGGATGTGGCCTCCCAAGCGGACTACCCTTCACCGGCGCATATGGTGCGAGGCTGTCATTATATGAACAGCGCCACCCGCAGGTATACCAGGATAAATTCAAGCATGCGGTGGTCCTGGTTGAGGCAGATGAAGATGAAGGCTCGCGGGAGATCAAGAGGTAGCAATGGCTGAATGGACTCGGGGGCAAGCCCCGTGTCCTGCAAGTGGGTTAAGCCACAAGGTCCTCCAAGAGGGTTTGACTTCGACGTGACCAAGGCTGAGCAAATTTTCGACCTCTTACTTAAGGAGAAGCAGCTAAAGGTACCCGAAGGCCACAAGATCCCCACGGCTCAGGAGCTGAATGGAAAGCCATACTGCAAGTGGCATAACACGTTCACCCATGCCACCAACGACTGCAGGGTGTGGCGTCAGCAGATCCAAATGGCGATAGAACAAGGGCGTCGAATTTTCAGCCAGTACGCCATGAAAGTCGACACACACCCCTTCCCCGCCGTTAACATGGTGGAATGCACTTACCCTGGGAGGTGCCAGCCAGGTTTCTCGTTCAACATCAACATGGTAGGACCTGGCCACCACCCTGGTAAGGACAGAAACGAGGGCAGCTGCTCTCATAACGAGGACAAGGAGGAAGCCGTTCCACGCTTCGGCTCCGGCACGATGGCAAGCGCTACATCACAGAGGGAGAAGTAAAGAATGTGAGATATCAGCGACCTCTCTCTGATCACCTCCTCAACAAATACGTGAGTCAATACGACCAACGCCGACGATACGACAACGATGACGAAAGAGATCGTTTGGCTAGGGACGCCAGGAGACATCGTCGGCATGATCACGACGAGGAGAGATATGAGCGCCACGCCAAGGAAAAGTCAAGAGAGCAAGACGACGTGGATAGGCACTGGGACTGTCCCTTCTTCAGACACCGCTGGGATTCAGGAATGAGCCGATTGCCTACAATCGGCAACTGCCCAGAATATAGACAGAAGAAGAAGGATGCAGCTAACGTGTCCGTGTTCAAACGTCTATGGCCTCTCCGCCTCGGAACAAGCACGCTGAGTCCTCTCGGGTGGAAGATCTCGAGGAATTAGAAGACGATGATGAAGAGGAAGAAGATAAGTACCACCGGCCAAGGTGGTGCCCTGATGGACTCAGCCGTTCCCAAAAGCGTAGGGTTCATCGACTATGTGGTTTGGAGGAAGCCGAAAGGTTATACCTGCACACGTTAAGGAAGGCGCGGCCTGATCTGGCCGCGAAAATTCAGCGAACTCTGGACGAAGAAGGACGGCCACAAAAGAAAGAGTGGCGCCCACGACAAAAGAAAGCCGATGATGAGACATCGGCTGGCACAAACATGGTGTTCATCCTTCCGACGGAGTTTAGTGCTCCGAGATTAGACGAAGCACCTGTGGCACAACTTGACTGCGGCCCACGGCCAGTTATCTTTGAGAAGCCACGAGAAAGAAGCTACAGACACCTGAAGGCCCTGTATTTGCGAGGTTATATCAATGGGCAGCCTATCAAAAAGATGCTGGTGGATACCGGAGCGGCAGTCAACATTATGCCATATTCCATGCTACGTCGGTTGGGACGCTCTAGCTCGGATCTGATCAACACCAACGTTACACTGAGCGATTTCAACGGCCAAGCATCTGAAGCACAAGGTGTTCTGAACGTGGATTTGACCGTAGGAAGAAAAACCATCCCTACGACGTTCTTTATTGCCGATAGCAAGAGCACCTATGCTGTCCTGCTAGGGAGAGATTGGATCCACGCCAACTGTTGCATTCCATCCACGATGCACCAATGCTTAATACAGTAGGATGGATATGAAGTAGAGGTCGTCCACGCAGATGACTCAGCCGAGATTTCCACGGCTGGCATGAACGTTTGGGAGACGACAGGCCAAGAGCCACTCTCAGGCATCACTTTGGACGACTGCGAGCGCATCGACGTGACGAAGGACGGAGTGAGGCTGGTCTTATCCACCGGCCTGACCGTGTAACAAGAGCAAAATCTATGGACGAACGTGGCAAGGCCGATCCTTGTGATCGGCCCCAAAAATAAAAAGGGATAATCTCGTCTCAAGCATGTCACGTAGTTATACTGAAGCAAGACCAAGATGTAAACCTTCATTGAGCGAGTCAATCAACATGGAGGCCGATTCCAGCAATCGGCCAAAATTATCCTCACCATACGTTCTGCCCGTGTTCAACGTCGATCCAACGGGCGGCGGAAAGCGGAGATACGAGTTTACGTCGGCTGATGAGCTGGAAGAAGTCAACATTGGTCCTAACGGAGCCGACGTTCAAATACAGTGCCTTGGCTAACTACAGAGCCGATATCCGCAGTTACCTGGCAGATTCGGCTCGGGGGGCACCTAATCAGATGAACATGTGCGATACATGTGCAGTGAAATATTGGGGGCCGATAGAAAAATCGGCCCGTAAAAAAAAATTCTCATGATGTACAGCCGATGCACAGACATCGACTTTAGAGCTAAGAAACAAAGCCGATGCACAGCCATCGACTCTAGTACAAATTACACGGGATCTACCAGATGCGTGTTCAAGACGCGGATTTCGACCAAGTCGGTCTTCAGTTCAGCTTCGAGGCCTTCTGCTTCCTCAAGGGAGTGAACAATGAGAGCCTCCTCAGCTTCAATGAGCTGTTTTGTTGCCCGAACCTTCTCTTCGAGGACCTCCAACCCTGTGCGCAAGGTCGCCAGTTCAGTAGTGCTGTCAGAGGTGTCAGTTTTGGCGTACAAGGCAGCCTTTTGCTCATTAAGCCGTTGTTGTTTCGTCTGCAATATCGGCTTTCAACGGAAGAAAAGGTGATCGGCTCTGGTGTATCTATCGTCGGCTTGGCCAAGTTGGCCACCTTCTCGCCTACACTCGTAGGAATTGCTAGGACCGGGGTGGCCGACCTTTTCTTGGAGACCGATGGTGGCAAGTCCGGCTGGCTCGCGTGGTGGTTTTCTCAGAATTGCTCGAGCTCGAGTCCCTTCGACTGAACTGTGTGTCCTCACCGCTGTTCTCGCCTTGACTGAGGCTCGGGGGGCAGCTGACCTGGTAGACACTCTGTTTTTGGAAGCCGATTGGGGTGTCATCGGCTGGCCCTACATCATAACCTTCTTCAAAGGCGGGTCTGGACTCTCCTGTTGCTGCAAGGAGATGAAGGGACGTCATCGGCAAACTATCTAATCTGAAGGAGACTGGATTTTCAAAAACTCCAACGAACAGTCAATCGACTTTGGAGTTGCAAAGCATTATGGTCAGATATTAAATACAGTCTGAATTTGAGGAGTGCGTGGATGACTATCTCAATTGGTATGCCGAATGGGCGTTTGAGGGGAAAAGTCCGATACGTTGCTATCGGTTCTTAGTGCGGCAAATGGAAGACTTGAAATTGGATAAATGGAGAGTCAAATTGGAAGAACAGTTCTTATTGATTCAAAGGAACGGCTTTACAAGAAAGAGCCGATCGCTCTCAAAAGGATTATCCGATGCCTAATGCACTACTACTACTAGGCCTATACTAGTAGATCCTAGTCTACGGGCCGTCGCTGCCCTCGTCGTCGTCCTCGGAGCTCTCGTCGGCGCTGCTGCTGGCGGGCTCCTCGTCGCTGCGCCCGTAGCCCTCTACGGGAGCCTCATCCTCCTCGTCATCATCGCTGTCGTCGTCATCCCACCAGGTGCGAAGGCGCTTCGCTGGTGGGTAACCTTCGAGGGAGTCGTCGTCGTCGTCTTCCTCCTCCTCTTCCTCGGAAGGGGTGTAATCGTCCCAGGAGAACGAGTCGTCCTCGCTCTCCGATTCCAGTTCCCCATCAGCGAGGAACTGGAGGTCTTCATCTCCGCCGGTCAAGGACTTGTCGTCCTCGGACCGGACGGAGGAGGCGTGGTCCTCCTCGGTCCCACTCCTCCGGGGCGTGCTCGTCGTGCGCCGCCATCTGAGCCGCCACCGGGTCCCACTCTGGCGTGGGTTCGCGGGATGAGGAGGAGGAGGAGGAGAAGGTCTGGGAGGAGAGATCCGACGAGGCGGAGGAGGAAAAGGAGGAAGACATTGCTCTGAGATTGGGGTTTCTTGGTGCCGATGGCTAGAATAGAGCAAGGGGATGAAATGGCGAACTGTTCGGAGCGGTTAAATAAAGAGGGGATATAGAGGAGATTCAATGCCACAGCAGTTTCCGAGAAGTGGTGCCCAAAAGAGAAAACTGGCCAGGTCACACGGAAAAGTTGAGGAGGCAAGGCATCATGATGATGGATACTGCGACGGTTCTGCTCTGCCACGACATGACCCGACGACGAAGAAGCAGAGTGATTTTGGAATTGTCATTTCCAAAACCAGGGGGGCATGTGTTATCACCAGAATTTGACCGGATCAGAGGTGGGCCGCGATTAAGATGGACTTGAAGAATATACATGGAAGGAATACATGAATCGGCCTTGTATACAAAGTGTGGGCTAGTTTGCCCGTGTATCTGTAAATATAGTAGGATACGTGTCGGTTAGATAGAATTTGGCTCGTGCACGGTTGGGATTATTCCCACGTTAGAAAGTCTACGGACTATAAATATGTATCTAGGGTTATTGAGAAAAACAACAATCACGTTCACCACAAACCAATCTAGGCGCATCGCCAACTCCCTTGTTCCGAGGGTTTCTTCCGGGTAAGCATCATGCTGCCTAGATCGCATCTTGCGATCTAGGCAGTACACGTTTATTCGCTGTTCATGCGTTGCTCGTGCTGAAGCCTTGTTGATGGCGAGCAACGTAGTTATCATAGATGTGTTAGGGTTAGCATTGTTTCATCGTATCATATGCTTTCGTCCGTGCAACCCTTAGACGTCTAGCCGCTCTTACACCTATCTTAGGTGTAAGGACGGCACCTCGCTTGATCATTATTTAGTAGATCCGATCCGTTATGGTTGCTCCTTGTTCTTCAAGGATTAGTTTAATATCTGCATAGTTAGGCCTTACAAACGGGTTGAAGGATCCGAGTGGCACGTAGGGTGTAGTTTGCTAGCCCTAGACGAGGATGTTCCGGGATCAACTTCATGTTGGTTTTTAGGCCTTGTCTAGGGTCGGTTTATGATCACCGTGCGTGGCCGCCAGGCTCAATCACGCGTAGGATGTTCCGATTATGTGGTGAAAACCCCAAATCGTCGTAGGTCGTTTTAGCTTTATATTGATCAAGCAGGACCACCATGTGATCTTACACCTCGTACGAATCATGGATGAATCGGCTCCCTGAGCCGATTCACAGGACAACCTGAGAGCCGATCGAGGCTCGTATTTAATGTTTACGTGTATGCCATGCAGGAAACTAAGCGAAGCAAATCCATCACCTTCCTGACCGGGTATAGGTCAGGTGGCACGCCCTTGCACCAGCATCGGACGTGCGTGCCGAGGCTTTGCGGGCCGTCGCTCGAGGGACCAGGGCCAGCCGCAGTCCTGGGAGCGTCCCGGCTCTACTGTGTTGCCCGTCGCTGCTCACCGGTGGGTTTCTGACCGCAACAGTTGGCAAAATAGGGATTAAGCCACTAGAGATTAACCCTAGGGAAGATTTGGTCAGGCCAAGTGTATCACCACTTTGGCAAACCAAAGGATCCAGCAATGACTGATCCACAGTTAGCCTAGCCCAACTCACCTAGCACTAATTGGTTCACTTAACCATCTGTTATCACCAGAATTTGACCGGATCAGAGGTGGGCTGCGATTAAAGATGGGCTTGAAGAATATACATGGAAGGAATACATGAATCGGCCTTATATGCAAAGTTTGGGCTAGTTTGCCCGTGTATCTGTAATATAGTAGGATACGTGTCGATTAGATAGAGTTTGGCTCGTGCCCGGTTGGGATTATTCCCACGTTAGAAAGTCTACGGACTATAAATATGTATCTAGGGTTTATGAAATAAACAACAATCACGTTCACCACAAACCAATCTAGGCGCATCGCCAACTCCCTTGTCTCGAGGGTTTCTTCCGGGTAAGCATCATGCTGCCTAGCTAGATCGCATCTTGCGATCTAGGCAGTACAAGTTTATTCGTTGTTCATGCGTTGCTCGTGCTGAAGCCTTGTTGATGGCGAGCAACGTAGTTATCATAGATGTGTTAGGGTTAGCATTGCTTCATCGTATCATATGCTTTCGTCCGTGCAACCCTTAGACGTCTAGCCGCCCTTACACCTATCCTAGGTGTAAGGGCGGCACCCGCTTGATCATTATTTAGTAGATCCGATCCGTTATGATTGCTCCTTGTTCTTCAAGGATTAGTTTAATATCCGCATAGTTAGGCCTTACAAACGGGTTGAAGGATCCGAGTGGCGCGTAGGGTGTAGTTTGCTAGCCCTAGACAGGATGTTCCGGGGATCAACATCGTGTTGGTTTTTAGGCCTTGTCTAGGGTCGGTTTACGATCACCGTGCGTGGCCGCCAGGCTCAATCACGAGTAGGATGTTCCGATTATGTGGTGAAAACCCTAAATCCTAGTAGGTCGTTTTAGCTTTATATTGATCAAGCAGGACCACCATATATTCGTACACCTCGTACGGATCATGGGTGGATCGGCTCTTTGAGCCGATTCACTGGACAACCTGAGAGCCGATCGAGGCTCGTATTTAATGTTTACGTGTATGCCATGCAGGAAACTAAGCGAGGCAAACCCAACACCTTCCTGACCAGGTATAGGTCAGGTGGCACGCCCTTGCACCAGCATCGGACGTGCGTGCCGAAATCTTTGCGGGCCGTCGCTCGGAGGGACCAGGGCCAGCCGCAGTCCTGGGAGCCTCCCGGCTCTACTGTGTTGCCCGTCGCTGCTCGCCGGTGGGTTTATGAACGCAACACATTCTGGCACGCCCGGTGGGACAGTCTTCGACATCAACCGCATCGCCATCTACATCTGAGATGGCGGAAGGCACTCCAGTCACGTACGAGGATCTGACCGAGGAGCTCAAGAAGAAGTATGACGAGGTCAAAGCAATCCTCGAAGCCGACCTCATCGGCTCTTTTCACGTAACCCGCTCACATGGCATCGGTGGAAAGGGTTCTCACCGAAGGCGCGCTCGATGGAATGGACCCGTCCGCCCCGTCGAAGAACGCACCAGGCTCTCGCGTCAGAGATTAACTTCATGGTAGCTCATTCGCTACACCGCCATTCCGAGAGCCTCGGTAAACACTTTGGAGCGTGTCGCTCTTCGGGTGATCCAGAAATCATGAGGCATCGATATTCTCCGTCGGGACCAGCTCTAGGGACTCACCAAGGAGAGATGCCACTCCAGGTCCCGTCCACCACCGCCATTCGCGTTGGCAGCACCCGAAGTGCCGAATTCACCGGCATACGTCGTCTACATGATCGGTGGTGACCCTAGTGACTACCAGCTCTTGCATGAGGCGCCTAAGGAGATCCCTCACGGATACACGTGCACATACGTGCCGGACCGCGAGAATCGGGCACTCACAAACCAGACCGCAACAAGCAGGGACTTCGGGAACAGCAGGAGGAACTTCGGGAACAGATCTTGAGAAGCGTGACGTGGCTAGCTAAGTATGCCACTCCAACAAACCTCCGCAGCTCAGCTCCCGCAGCTTGGCTCGTAGCTGGAAAAGCAAGCATGGCTGGCTAAGTATGCCACTCCGGCGAATCTTCGTAGTTCGACTCCGCAGCCAAGCACCGCGGATCAGATCAGTACAATCTCGAGAGACCAGTTCGGCATGGTGCCGAAAAGGAGGACAATCGGCTATTCCAAGCCGTACCCTAACGAGTACGAGTTGATCCCGCTACCACCCAAATATCGGCTCCCTGATTTCTCCAAGTTTAATGGATCAGATGGTTCTAGTTCATCGAGCATGTGAGCCGATATTTGGCACAGCTGGGCACGATCTCAACATCAGATGAGCTGCGTGTGAGGTTCTTCGCACAGTCCCTCACAGGATCGGCTTTCGGGTAGTACACATCGCTGCCACCAGACTCAATCCAGACTTGGAAGCAGTTGGAAGAGCAGTTCCACATGCAGTATCACTCAGAGGCTTCCGAGGCTGGCATTGCCGATCTAGCACAAGTACGACGAAGCGCGGAGAAACAAGTGTCGAATACGTCCAACGCTTCAGGACCGTTAGGAACCGATGCTATTCGGCTCGTGTGACCGAAAAGGAAGCGAGCCGAGTTGGCGGTGGTGGGTCTCGCATCACCGATCAAGGACGTGGCCTCCCAAGCGGACTACCCTTCGCCGGCGCACATGGTGCGAAGCCGCCGCATATGAACAGCGCCACCCGGATGTATACCAGGATAAATTCAAGCGTGCGGTGGTCCTGGTTGAGGCGGATGAAGATGAAGGTTCTGCGGGAGATCAAGAGGTAGCAAGTGGCTGAATGGACTCGGGGCAAGCCCCGTGTCCTGTAAGTGGGTTAAGCCACAAGGTCCTCCAAGAGGGTTTGACTTTGATGTCACCAAGGCTGAGCAAATTTTCGACCTCTTACTTAAGGAGAAGCAGCTAAAGGTACCCGAAGGCCACAAGATCCCCACGGCTCAGGAGCTGAACGGAAAGCCATACTGCAAGTGGCATAACACGTTCACCCATGCCACCAACGACCGCAGGGTGTGGCGTCGGCAGGTCCAAATGGCGATAGAACAAGGGCGTCTAATTTTCAGCCAGTACGCCATGAAGGTCGACACACACCCCTTCCCCGCCGTTAACATGGTGGAGTGCACTTACCCTGGAGGGTGCCAGCCAGGATTCTCGTTCAACATCAACATGGTAGGACCTGGGCACCACTCGGGTAAGGACGGAGACGAGGGCAGCTGCTCTCATAGCAAGGACACAGAGGAAGCCGTTCCACGCGATCGGCTCCGACACGATGGCAAGCGCTA
Organism: Lolium rigidum; assembly: GCF_022539505.1. Lineage (NCBI taxonomy): Eukaryota > Viridiplantae > Streptophyta > Magnoliopsida > Poales > Poaceae > Lolium > Lolium rigidum. The sequence goes on along the minus strand of NC_061509.1, from coordinate 80,212,038 downwards.
CATCACAGAGGGAGAAGTGAGGAATGTGAGATATCAGCGACCTCTCTCTGATCACCTCCTCAACAAATATGTGAGTCAATATGACCAACGCCGACGATACAACGACGACGATGAAAGAGATCGTCTGGCTAGGGACGCCAGGAGACACCGTCGGCATGATCGCGACGAGGAGAGATATGAGCGCCACACCAAGGAAAAGTCGAGAGAGCAAGACGACGTGGATAGGCACTGGGACTGTCCCTTCTTCAGACACTGCTGGGATTCAGGAATGAGCCGATTGCCTACAATCGGCAACCGCCTGAATGTAGACGAAGAAGAAGGATGTAGCTAACGTGTCCGTGTTCAAACGTCTAGGGCCTCTCCCGCCTCGGAACAAGCACGCTGAGTCCTCTCGGGTAGAAGATCTCGAGGAACTAGAAGACGATGATGAAGAAGAAGATAAGTACCACCGGCCAAGGTGGTGCCCTGATGGACTCAGCCGTTCCCAAAAGCGTAGGGTTCAGCGACTACGTGGTTTGGAGGAAGCCGAAAGGTTATACCCGCACACGTTGAGGAAGGCGCGGCCTGATCCGGCCGCTAAAATTCAGCGAACCCCGGACGAAGAAGGTCGGCCACAAAGGAAAGAGCGGCGCCCCGTACAAAAGAAAGCCGATGATGAGACATCGGCTGGCACAAACATGGTGTTCATCCTTCCGACGGAGTTTAGTGCTCCAGGATTAGACGAAGCACCCGTGGCACAACTTGACCGCGGTCCACGGCCGGTTATCTTTGAGAAGCCACAAGAAAGAAGCTACGTACATCCGAAGGCCCCGTACTTGCGAGGTTATATCAATGGGCAGCCTCGTCAACAAGATGCTGGTGGACACCGGAGCGGCAGTCAACATTATGCCATACTCCATGCTACGTCGGTTGGGACGCTCTAGCTCGGATCCGATCAAGACCAACGTGACACCGAGCGATTTCAACGGCCAAGCATCCGACGCACAAGGTGTTCCGAACGTGGATCCGACCGTAGGAAGGAAAACCATCCCTACGACGTTCTTTATTGTCGATAGCAAGAGCACCTATGCTGTCCTCGCTAGGAAGAGATTAGATCCACGCCAATCGTTGCATTCCATCCACGATGCACCAATGCTTAATACGATGGGATGGAGATGAAGTAGAGGTCGTCTATGCGGATGACTCAGCCGAGATTTCAACGGCCGGCATGAACGTTTGGGAGACAACAGGCCAAGAGCCACTCTCGTGCATCAATTTGGACGATCGCGAGCGCATCGACGTGACGAAGGACGGGGTTAGGCTGGTCTTATCCACCGGCCCGACCGTATAGCAAGAACAAACCTATGGACAAACGTGGCGAGGCCGATCCTTGGGATCGGCCCCAAAGATCTATGGAGGAACATTGCAAAACCTTCATTGAGCGATTCAATCAACATGGAGGCCGATTCCAGCAATCGGCCAAAATTATCCTCACCATACGTTCTGCCTGTGTTCAACGTCGATCTAATTAATGGGCAGCGGTTTTACGTCGGCTGATGAGCTGGAAAAAGTCAACATTGGTCCTAACGGAGCCGACGTTCAAATACAGTGCCTTGGCTAACTACAGAGCCGATATCCGCAGCTACTCGGCGATTCGGCTCGGGGGGGGCACCTAATCAGATGAACATGTGCGATACATGTGCAGTGAAATATAGGGGGCCGATAGAAAAATCGGCCAGTAAAAAAAATCTCATGATATACAGCCGATGCACGGACATCGACTTAAGAGCTAAGAAACAAAGCCGATGCACAGCCATCGACTCTAGTACAAATCACACAAGATCTACCAGCTGCGTGTTCAAGACACGGATTTCGACCAAGTCGGTCTTCAGTTCAACCTCAAGGCCAACCTCCAACCCTTTGCTCATTAGGCCGTTGGTGTTTCGTCTGCAATATCGGCTTTCAATGGAAGAAAAGGTGATCAGCTCCGGTGTATCTACCGTCGGCTTGGCTAAGTTGGCCACCTTCTCGCCTACACTCGTAGGAATGGCTAGGACCTCTCGCATGGTGGTCTGTCTCAATTGCCCGAGTTCAAGGCCCTTGGACTGAACCGTATGTCCTCGCCACCGTTCTCGCCTTAACCGAGGCTCGGGGGCAGCCGATTTGGTAGACACTCGTTTTTTGAAGCCGATTGGAGTGTCATCGGCTGACCCTGCATCATAACCTTCTTCGAAAGCGGTGAGTTGTTGCAGAAGAAGACTACTAGAGCTGCTGAAAGGAGCCTGAAAGGGAAGCCGTCATCATCTACAGGGTCAGGGCCGTTTCTGTTGCTGCGAAAAGATAGAGCAAGGCGCTATGTTCGGACAGCAAGGAGCAGTTAAGGATCACCTTCAGGCCGGAAACCATAGCGTGGGCATTGGATGATGTTGCCCATGGATCCATTGCAGTTGCGAACCTGCGCGATTGACATCTGAGGTTCATATGGCCGTGGGTTGGATCTGTTCAAGCGGCGATTTGGGGATTTGGGTTTTGCTCTTTCGGACAAGTCGCAGATTACCATTTGGATAGACAATAGAGTTGGCTTTGCTCGCGTTTCATGGCAAGGTCCGATGCGCTGCCATCGGCTCTTAAAATGTTGACTTATTTTAGCAATCGGCAAATTTGGTAAAAGGACAGAATCAGCTGAGAAATTTCTTCTTCATTAATAAGAGGGGTTTTTTACAATGAAGAGCCGATTGCTCAAGAAAGGAAGAACAAAAGAAGAGCCGATTGCTCAGGAACTACTAGTCCTACATTACTAATGCTCGCTGGCCTCGTCGTCGGCATCGTAGCTGCCGTCGGCGCTGCTCCTGGAGAGTTCCTCGTCGCTACTGCCCCAGCCCTCGGCCGGAGCCTCTTCTTCCTCGTCATCATCATCGTCCTCGCTGTCCGCCCAAGCGCGGAAGCGCTTCGCCGGCGGATACCCAGCGGAGGAGGAGGAATCATCCTCCTCCTCTTCCTTTTCTTCCTCTGCTTCTTCTTCTTCCTCCTCCTCGTCGGAGGAGGTGGAGTTCGCCCATGAGTGGAGGTCGTCTTCGCTCTCGCTCTTCAGCTCCCCTTTGATGAGGAACTCGAGGTCGTCTTCCCCATCGGTCAGAGGTAAGTCACCATCTGACCCGACGAGTGCTTCGGGTGGGCCATCTGGCACGTGATCAAAGTTCCACTCCTGCTCGCTCGAGGAGGAAGATTGGAAAGAGAGGCCTGAGGAGATGGAGGAAGAGGAAGACATTGCTATAGGGAAAGAGGGTTTTTTGGGTGCCGATGGCCAGAACAGAGCAAGGGGATGAAGTGGCGAACCGTTCGGCACAGTTAAATAAAGGGGGTATAGTGGAGATTTAATGCCATTACGGTTTCCGAGGAAGTGATGTTAAAGCTATCAAATCTTGCAGAAGTTGTGAGGGCAAGGCATCATGATGAAGGATACTGCAACGGTTATGCTCTGCCACGACATGACCCGACGAAGAAAAAGCAGAGTGATTTTGGAATTGTCATTTCCAAAACCAGGGGGGCATGTGTTATCACCAGAATTTGACCGGATCAGAGGTGGGCTGCGATTAAAGATGGGCTTGAAGAATATACATGGAAGGAATACATGAATCGGCCTTATATGTAAAGTTTGGGCTAGTTTGCCCGTGTATCTGTAATATAGTAGGATACGTGTCGATTAGATAGAGTTTGGCTCGTGCCCGGTTGGGATTATTCCCACGTTAGAAAGTCTACGGACTATAAATATGTATCTAGGGTTTATGAAATAAACAACAATCACGTTCACCACAAACCAATCTAGGCGCATCGCCAACTCCCTTGTCTCGAGGGTTTCTTCCGGTTAAGCATCATGCTGCCTAGATCGCATCTTGCGATCTAGGCGAGACAAGTTTATTCGTTGTTCATGCGTTGCTCGTGCCGAAGCCTTGTTGATGGCGAGCAACGTAGTTATCATAGATGTGTTAGGGTTAGCATTGCTTCATCGTATCATATGCTTTCGTCCGTGCAACCCTTAGACGTCTAGCCGCCCTTACACCTATCCTAGGTGTAAGGGCGGCACCCCGCTTGATCATTATTTAGTAGATCCGATCCATTATGATTGCTCCTTGTTCTTCAAGGATTAGTTTAATATCTGCATAGTTAGGCCTTACAAACGGGTTGAAGGATCCAAAGGGCGCGTAGGGTGTAGTTTGCTAGCCCTAGACAGGATGTTCCGGGATCAACTTCGTGTTGGTTTTTAGGCCTTGTCTAGGGTCGGTTTACGATCACCGTGCGTGGCCGCCAAGCTCAATCACGAGTAGGATGTTCCGATTATGTGGTGAAAACCCTAAATCGTAGTAGGTCGTTTTAGCTTTATATTGATCAAGCAGGACCACCATATATTCGTACACCTCGTACGGATCATGGGTGGATCGGCTCTTTGAGCCGATTCACGAGACAACCCGAGAGCCGATCGAGGCTCATATTTAATGTTTACGTGTATGCCATGCAGGAAACTAAGCGAGGCAAACCCAACACCTTCCC